>NW_027183650.1:0-137590 GCF_041296385.1 Aphelocoma coerulescens | reverse complement strand
CCCAAACTGACCCCAAAATGCCCCAAACCCACCCCAAAATCCCCCAAATCCACCCCAAACTGACCCCAAAACCCCCCCAAACTGAGCCCAAACCCCCCAAATCCACCCCAAAATCCCCCAAATCCACCCCAAACTGACCCCAAAATGCCCCAAATCCACCCCAAAACCCCCCAGAGAACCCCCAAACTGAGCCCAAACCCCCCAAATCCACCCCAAAATCCCCCAAATCCACCCCAAAACCCCCCCAGGGCCCAGCGAGTTCAGGGCCACCTGCGGGGCCAGCGGGGCCACTGGGGACACCCCGAGATCGGGGACACCCCCAGGGACCCCAAAACCCCACAGAGACCCCCCAAAACACCCCCCAAATCCACCCCAAAACCCCACAGAGACCCCCCCAAAAATCCCCCAAACTGAGCCCAAAACCCCCCGAATCCACCCCAAATCCACCCAAAACCCCGCAGAGACCCCCAAAATCCCTCAAATCCACCCCAAAACCCCCCAGAGAACTCC
Organism: Aphelocoma coerulescens; assembly: GCF_041296385.1. NCBI lineage: Eukaryota > Metazoa > Chordata > Aves > Passeriformes > Corvidae > Aphelocoma > Aphelocoma coerulescens. The sequence continues at coordinate 137,080 of NW_027183650.1, read as the reverse complement.
CAAACTGACCCCAAATTCCCCCAAATCCACCCCAAACCCAAATCCACCCCAAAATTCCCCCAAATCCCCCCAAACCCCCCAAATCCACCCCAAAATCCCCCAAATCCACCCCAAAACCCCGCAGAGACCCCCAAAACCCCCCAAATCCACCCCAAACTGACCCCAAAACTCCCCAAATCCACCCCAAACTGACCCCAAAACCCCCCAAATCCACCCCAAAACCCCCCTAAGGACCCCCCCGGTATTGGGGGAAGGTTTCGGGTGGATTTGGGGGGATTTTGGGGGGATTTTGAGGATTGGGGGGGATTGGGGTGGATTTAGGGATTTTTGGGGTGGATTTTGGGGCGGATTTTGGGGTGGATTTGGGGTTTTTGGTCCCTTTGTGGGGCCGTTTCTGTGGATCACGCCAGGGGGGTTTTGGGGTGGATTTTGGGGTTTTTGGGGTGGATTTCGGGGTGAATTTGGTGGTTTTTGGGGTGGATTTTGGGGTGGATTTGGAGGATTTTGGGGTGGATTTTGGGGTGGATTTTGGGGTGGATTTTGGGGTTTTTGGTACCTTTGTGGGGCCGTTCCCGTGGATCACCCCAGGGGGGGTTTTGGGGTGGATTTGGGGTTTTTTGGTGGATTTTGGGGTGGATTTGGGGATTTTGGGGTGGATTTTGGGGTGGATTTTTGGGGTGGATTTTGGGGTGGATTTTGGGGCAGATTGGGGTTTTTGGTCCCTTTGTGGGGCCGTTCCCGTGGATCACCCCAGGGGGGTTTTGGGGTGGATTTGGGGTTTTTTGGTGGATTTTGGGATGGATTTGGGGATTTTGGGGTGGATTTTGGGGTGGATTTGGGGTGGATTTGGGGGTGGATTTGGGGTGGATTTGGGGTGGATTTGGGGGATTTTGGGGTGGATTTGGGGGTGGATTTTGGGGGGATTTTGGGGGATTTTGGTGGATTTTGGGGTGCATTTGGGGATTTTTGGGGTGGATTTCGGGTTCTTGGTCCCTTTGTGGGGCCGTTCCCATGGATCACCCCAGAGGGGTTTTGGATGGATTTTGGGGGGATTTTGGGGTGCATTTGGGGTTTTTGGTACCTCTGTGGGGCCGTTCCCGTGGATCACCCCAGGGGGGTTTTGGGGTGGATTTTTGGTGGATTTGGGGTTTTTGGGGTGGATTTTGGGGCGGATATGGGGTTTTTGGTACCTTTGTGGGGCCGTTCCCGTGGATCACCCCAGGGGGGTTTTGGGGTGGATTTGGGATTTTTGGGGTGGATTTTGGGGTGGATTTTGGGGCGGATTTGGGGTTTTTGGTCCCTTTGTGGGGCCGTTCCCATGGATCACCCCAGGGGGGTTTGGGTGGATTTTGGGGTGGATTTTGGGGTGGATTTTGGGGTGGATTTGGGGATTTTGGGGTGGATTTTGTGGTGGATTTTTGGGGCGGATTTTGGGGTGGATTTGGGGGTTTTTGGTCCCTTTGTGGGGCCGTTCCCATGGATCACCCAGAGGAGTTTTGGATGGATTTTGGGGTGGATTTGGGGGTATTTTGGGGTGGATTTTGGGGGGATTTTGGGGTGCATTTGGGGTTTTTGGTACCTCTGTGGGGCCGTTCCCGTGGATCACCCCAGGGGGGTTTTGGGGTGGATTTTGGGGTGGATTTTGGGGTGGATTTTGGGGTGGATTTGGGGTGGATTTTGGGGTTTTTGGTCCCTTTGTGGGGCCGTTCCGTGGATCACCCCAGGGGGGTTTTGGGGTGGATTTTGGGGTGGATTTGGGGTATTTTGGGGTGGATTTTGGGGTGGATTTGGGGTTTTTGGGGTGGATTTTGGGGTGGATTTTTGGGGTGGATTTGGGGTTTTTGGTCCCTTTGTGGGGCCGTTCCCGTGGATCACCCCAGGGGGGTTTGGGTGGATTTTGGGGTGGATTTTGGGGTGGATTTTGGGGTTTTTGGTACCTTTGTGGGGCCGTTCCCGTGGATCACCCCAGGGGGGTTTTGGGGTGGATTTTGGGGTGGATTTTGGGGTTTTTGGTACCTTTGTGGGGCCATTCCCGTGGATCACCCCAGGGGGGTTTTGGGGTGGATTTTGGGGTGGATTTGGGGGTTTTTGGTCCCTTTGTGGGGCCGTTCCCATGGATCACCCCAGGGGGGATTTGGGGTGGATTTTGGGGTGGATTTTGGGGTTTTTGGTCCCTTTGTGGGGCCGTTCCCGTGGATCACCCCAGGGGGGATTTGGGGTGGATTTTGGGGTGGATTTTGGGGTTTTTGGTACCTTTGTGGGGCCGTTCCCGTGGATCACCCCAGGGGGGTTTTGGGGTGGATTTTGGGGTGGATTTGGGGTGGATTTGGGGGTTTTTGGTACCTTTGTGGGGCCGTTCCCGTGGATCACCCCAGGGGGGTTTTGGGGTGGATTTTGGGCTGGATTTGGGGTGGATTTGGGGGTTTTTGGTACCTTTGTGGGGCCGTTCCCGTGGATCACCCAGGGGGGTTTGGGTGGATTTTGGGGTGGATTTTGGGGTGGATTTGGGGGGTTTTTGGTACCTTTGTGGGGCCGTTCCCGTGGATCACCCCAGGGGGATTTGGGGGATTTTGGGGTGGATTTGGGGGTTTTTGGTACCTTTGTGGGGCCGTTCCCGGTGGATCACCACCGGCAGGGCCCCGCTGACCTCGTTCCTCACTCGGTTCCCCCCCGGCTCGAAGCGAATCGTGACCTCGTCTGGGGGGGCAAAAAGGGGGTCAAGGACCCCCAAAACCACCCCAAAAACCCCAAAAACCCCCCCAAAACACCCCCAGGAACCCCCAAATTCTCCCCAGACCCCCCCAAATCCCCCAGGAAACCCCAAAATCCCCCCAGGATCCCCCCAATTTTCTCCCACGACCCCAAAAAATCCCCCCAGGACCCCCCCAAACCACGTGGGACCCCCCCAAAATCCCCCTGGGACCCCCCAAAATCTCACCCAAATCCCCCTGGACGCCCCAAAATCCCTCCAGGACTCCCCAAATCCCCCCCAAAATCCCCCCATAATCCCCCAGGACCCCCCAAATCCCCCCAGGACCCCCCAAATCCTTCCAGGACCCCCCAAAACTCCCCCAAATCCCTCGTGGGACCCCCAAAATGCCCCAGGACCCCCCAAACCTCCCCAAATCCCCCAAAAATCACACGGGACCTCCCCAAAATCCCCCCCAGGACCCCCCCAAATCCTTCCAGGACCCCCCACAAACCCCCCAAAATCCCTTGTGGGACCCCCAGACTCCCCCTAGGACCCCCCCAAATCCCCCCAGGACCCCCCCAAAATCCCCCCAGGACCCCCCAAATTCCCCCAGGACCCCCCAAATTCCCCCCAGGACCCCCCAAATCCCCCTAGGACCCCCCCAAAATCCCCCCAGGACCCCCCAAATCCCCCAGGACCCCCCCCAAAATCTCCCCAGGACCCCCCAAATTCCCCCAGGACCCCCCCAAAATCTCCCCAGGACCCCCCAAATCCCCCAGGACCCCCCAAAATCCTCCCAGGACCCCCCCAAATCCCTCGTGGGACCCCCAGACTCCCCCCAAATCCCCCCAGGACCCCCCAAAATCCCCCTCAGGACCCCCCAAATCCCCCCAGGACCCCCCAAACCCCCCCAGGACCCCCCAAATCCCCCCAGGACCCCCCCAAAATCCCTCATGGGACCCCCAGACTCCCCCTAGGACCCCCCAAAATCCCCCCAAAAATCACACGGGACCCCCCAAATCCCCCCCAGGACCCCCCAAAATCCCTCATGGGACCCCCAAAATCCCACCAGGACCCCCAAAAATCCCCTCAAAATCCCCCCAGGACGCCCCAAATTCCCCCAGGACCCCCCCAAAATCCCCTCAGGACCCCCCAAATCCCCCCCAGTCCCACCGAGGGCCCCGTTGAGGTTCTGGAAGATTCCGGAGTGGTGATCCAGGGCCAGGCCCAGCCGCTCCTGGGGGCACGGGGGGGGTCAGGGGGACCCCAAAAATCGGGGGGGGGGGTCAGGGAGGGGTCGGGGGGGGCGAGAGGGGATTTTGGGGGGGTCTGAGGGGGTTTGGGGGAGAAAAAAGGGATTTGGGGGTCTTTTGGGGGGTTAAGGGCGGGAAAAGGGGAATTTGGGGGGGGGTCCTAAAATTTGGGGGGGTTTGGGGGCTCCCTGGGGGGGGGTCTGGGGGAAATTTTGGGGGGTTTGGGGAGGAAAAAGGGATTTTGGGGGGGTCCCTAAAATTTGAGGGGTCCCTGGGGGGGTCTGGGGTGATTTAGGGGGGGTTTGGGGGGGGGAAAAAGGGATTTTTGGGGGGGTTTGGGGTCCCTGGGTGGTTTTGGGGGGGTCCCTAAAATTTGGGGGGGTCTGGAGGGGTCCCTGGGGGGGTAAGAGGGGATTTTGGGGGGGATTTGGGGGAGTCTGAGGGGATTTTGGGGAGGAAAAAGGGATTTTTGGGGTCTTTGGGGGGGTTAAGGGGGGAAAAAGGGAATTTTGGGGGGGGGGTCCTAAAATTTGGGGGGGTCCCTGGGGGGGTCTGAGGGGATTTGGGGGAGTTTGGGGGGGCCTCGGATGGATTTGGGGGGGTCAGAGGGGCTTTGGAGGGGATTTTTGGGGTGTTTTGGGGAGATTTTGGGGAATTTTGGGTGGGATTTGGGGCTTTGGGGGCTCAGGGTTTTTTGGGATATTTTTGGGATATTTTGGGGTATTTTTGGGGGGATTTTGGGGGGATTTTGAGGAGTTTGGGGGCTGTGGAAGGTCAGGGTTTTTTTGGGATATTTTGGGGGGATTTTGGGGTGGGATTTGGGGGCTTTGGGGCTCAGGTTTTTGGGACATTTTTGGGATATTTTGGGATATTTTGGGGGGGATTTTGGGGGGATTTGAGGTGGGATTTGGGGGCTTTGGGGGCTCAGGTATTTTTGGGATATTTTTGGGATATTTTGGGATAATTTTGGGGGATTTTGGGTGGGATTTGGAAAAGTTTGGGGGGGCTGTGGAAGGTCAGGGTTTTTGGGATATTTTTGGGGGATTTTGGGGCTTTGGGGGCTCAGTTTTTTGGGATATTTTTGAGGTGATTTCTGGGGATTTGGGGTGGGATTTGGGGTCTTTGGGGGCCCAGGTTTTTTGGGATATTTTGGGGTGATTTTGGGAGATTTTGGGTGGGATTTGCGGGGCTTTGGGGGGCTGTGGAAGGTCAGGGTTTTTTCGGATATTTTTGGGATATTTTGGGGTGATTTTGGGTGGGATTTGGGGGCTTTGGGGGCTCAGATTTTTGGGATATTTTGAGGTGATTTCTGGGGATTTGGGGGTGGGATTTGGGGGCTTTGGGGGCTCAGGTTTTTGGGACATTTTGGGGTGATTTTGGGTGGGATTTGGGGGCTTTGGGGGCTCAGGTTTTTTGGATATTTTGGGGTGATTTGGGGGGATTTTGGGTGGGATTTGGGGGCTTTGGGGACTGAGATTTTTGGTATATTTTCAGGGTGATTTTGGGCTGATTTTGGGTGGGATTTGGGGGCTTTGGGGGCTCAGATTTTTTTGATATTTTTGGGTGGATTTTGGGGTGATTTTGGGTGGGATTTGGGGGCTTTGGGGGGCTCAGGTTTTTGGGATATTTCGGGGTGATTTTGGGGTGATTTGGGGGGATTTTGGGGCTCACCCTGAGCTCGGGGTCCAGGTAGAGCTGGGTGTAGAACAATTGATCGTCGTCGTCGTCCCGGAAGTGCCAACGCTCGACCAGAGCCCACAGGGCCGGGGCGAACCCCACGAACCCTAAAGGGACCCCAAAACCCTCTGGGTGACCCAAAACCCAGCCCCGGGACCCCCAAAAACCCTAAAAGGGACCCAAAAACCCTAAAAGGGACCCCAAAAAACCATGGGAATCACCCCAAAAACAGCCCCCGGGACCTCCAAAAACCCTAAAAGGGACCCCAAAACCCGTGGGAATCACCCCAAAAACAGCTCCAGGAGCCCCAGAAACCCTAAAAGGGACCCCAAAAACCGTGGGAATCACCCCAAAAACAGCCCTGGTAACCCCAAAAACCCTAAAAAGGGACCCCAAAAACCGTGGAATCACCCCAAAACCAGCCCCGGGACCCCCCAGAAACCCTAAAAGGGACCCCCAAAAACCCTAAAAGGGACCCTAAAAACCGTGGGAATCACCCCAAAAACAGCCCTGGTACCCCCAAAAACCCTAAAAAGGGACCCCAAAAAACCGTGGGAATCACCCCAAAAACAGCCCCGGGACCCCCAAAAAGCCCCTCAGAACGCCCCAATCTCCCCCAAGTCCCCCCGAAAATCCCTCCCAGGACCCCCCAAAACCCCCTCAGGACCCCCCAAATCCCACCCAGGAACCCCCAAAACCCCACCCAGGACCCCCCAAATCCCACCCAGGACCCCCCAAATCCCATCCAAGACCCCCCAAACCCCCTCAGGAGCCCCCAAACCCCCTCAGAACCACCCCAAAACCCCCTCAGGACCCCCCAAATCCCACCCAGGAGCCCCCAAACCCTCTCAGAACCCCCCAAACCCCCCCTCAGGACCCCCCAAATCCCACCCAGGACCCCCCAAACCCCCTCAAGATCCCCCAATTCCCCTCAGAACCCCCCAAATCCCACCCAGGACCCCCCAAACCCCACCCAGGACCCCCCAAACCCTCTCAGAACCCCCCAAAACCCCCTCAGGACCCCCCAAATCCCACCCAGGACCCCCCAAATCATCCTCAGGACCCCCCAAATCCCACCCAGGACCTCCCAAATCCCCCTCAGGACCCCCCAAATCCCCTCAGGACCCCTCAAATCCCACCCAGGACCCCCCAAATCCCACCTGGGACCCCCCCAAACCCCCTCAGAACCCCCCAAACCCCCTCAGGACCCCCCAAAACCTCCTCAGGACCCCCCAAATCCCCTCAGGACCCCCCAAACCTCTCAGAACCCCCCAAATCCCCCTCAGGACCCCCCAAATCCCACCCAGGACCCCCCAAATCCCACCCAGGACCCCCCAAACCCCCTCAGAACCCCCCAAAACCCCCTCAGGACCCCCCAAATCCCCTCAGGACCCCTCAAATCCCACCCAGAACCCCCCAAACCCTCTCAGAACCCCCCAACCCCCTCAGGACCCCCCAAACCCCCTCAGGACCCCCCAAATCCCACCCAGGACCCCCCAAATCCCCTCAGGACCCCCCAAACCCTCTCAGAACCCCCCAAATCCCACCCAGGACCCCCCAAACCCTCTCAGAACCCCCCAAATCCCCCTCAGGACCACCCAAACCCCCTCAGGACCCCTCAAATCTCACCCAGGACCCCCCAAATCCCACCCAGGACCCCCCAAATCCCCCTCAGGACCCCCCCCAAGCCCCGCTGGTACCCCCGGAGTTGAGGAAGGGCTTCCCCCGGGGGGCGCTGGGGGTAGAGCCGGGCCAGCCCCTCCTGGGGCCAGCAGAAGCCCTCGGCCGCGAACAGGACCCCGGCCCGGGAGCGCCGGAACTTGGCCAGCAGCTCCTGGGGCCCCGCCGCGAACACCACGTCATAGCTGGGGGGAGAACCGGGGTCAGGGAGCCCAAAAACGGCCAAAATCGCCCCAAAAACACCCCAAAATCACCCCAAAAACCCCCAAAATCACCCCAAAATCACCCCAAAATCACCCCACAACCCCCAAAATCACCCCAAAATCACCCCAAAATCACCCCAAAATCACCCCCAAACCACCCCCGGGAACACCACGTCATAGCTGGGGGGAGAACCGGGGTCAGGGAGCCCAAAAATGACCAAAATCACCCCAAAAACACCCCAAAATCACCCCAAAACCCCCCCAAACCACCCCCGGGAACACCACGTCATAGCTGGGGGGAGAAACGGGGTCAGGGAGCCCAAAATGACCAAAATCACCTCAAAAATGCCCCAAAATCACCCCAAAACCCCCCAAAATCACCCCCAAAACCCCAAAAACCCCCCAAACCAACCCTGGGAACACCACGTCATAGCTGGGGGGAGAAACGGGGTCAGGGAGCCCAAAAACGGCGAAAAACACCTCAAAAATGCCCCAAACCCACCCCAAAAACCCCCAAAAACACCCAAAATCACCCCACAACCCCAAAATCACCCCAAAAACCCCAAATCACCCCAAAATCACCCCAAACCAACCCCGGGAACACCCTGTCATAGCTGGGGGGAGAAATGGGTCAGGGAGCCCAAAAACGGCCAAAATCACCCCCAAAACCCCCAAAAACACCCCAAAATCACCCCAAACCAACCCCGGGAACACCACGTCATAGCTGGGGGGAGAAACGGGGTCAGGGAGCCCAAAAACGGCCAAAATCACCCCAAAAACCCCCAAAAACACCCCAAAATCACCCCACAACCCCCAAAATCACTCCAAAAACCCCCAAAAACACCCCAAAATCACCCCAAAACTCCAAAAACCCCTAAAACCAACCCCGCGAACACCACGTCATAGCTGGGGGGAGAAACGGGGTCAGGGAGCCCAAAAACGGCCAAAATCACCTCAAAAATGCCCCAAAATCACCCCAAAAATGCCCAAAATCACCCCCAAAACCCCAAAAACACCCCAAAATCACCCCACAACCCCCAAAATCACCCCAAAAACCCCCAAATCACCCCAAAATCACCCCAAACCAACCCCGGGAACACCCTGTCATAGCTGGGGGGAGAAATGGGGTCAGGGAGCCCAAAAATGGCCAAAATCACCCCAAAAAACCCCCAAAACACCCCAAAATCACCCCAAAACCGCCCAAAATCACCCCAAAATCACCCCAAAAACCCCCAAACCAACCCCAGGAACACCACGTCATAGCTGGGGGAGAAATGGGGTCAGGGAGCCCAAAAACCCCCAAAATCACCCCAAAAATCCCCCAAAATCACCCCAAAAACCCCCAAAATCACCCCAAAAATCCCCCAAAATCACCCCACAACCCCTAAAATCACCCCAAAATCACCCCAAACCACCCCCGGGAACACCACGTCATAGCTGGGGGGGAGAAACGGGGTCAGGGAGCCCAAAAATGCCCCAAAAACACCCCAAAATCACCCCAAAAATGCCCCAAAATCACCCCAAAACCGCCCAAAATCACCCCCAAAACCACCCCAAAATCACCCCAAAACCCCCAAAATCACCCCAAACCAACCCCGGGAACACCCTGTCATAGCTGGGGGGAGAAACGGGGTCAGGGAGCCCAAAAACGGCCAAAAACACCTCAAAAATGCCCCAAAACCACCCCCAAACCCCCCAAAAACACCCCAAAATCACCCCACAACCCCCAAAATCACCCCCAAAAACCCCCAAAAACACCCCAAAATCACCCCCAAAACCCCAAAAACCCCTAAAACCAACCCCGGGAACACCACGTCATAGCTGGGGGAGAAACGGGGTCAGGGAGCCCAAAAATGACCAAAATCACCCCAAAAATGCCCCAAAACCACCCCCAAAACCCCCCGAAACACCCCAAAATCACCCCAACCCCCCCCCAAAAAAACCCAAATCCCCCTAAACCCCTCCCAAATCCCCCCCAAATCCCCCAACCCCCCTGAACCCTCCCGAAATTCCCCAAACCCCCCCCAATCCCCTTGTTTCCCCCAAACCCCTCCCAAAATTCCCCAAATCCCCCCAAAACCCCCTTTTTACCCCCAAAACCCCTCCCCAAATCCCCCAAATCCCCCCAAAGATTCCCCAATTCCCCTCAAATCCCCTCAAAATCCCCTTTTCACCCCCCCAATCCCCTTTTTACCCCCCAAAATCCCCTTTTCACCCCCTAAATCCTCCCCAAATCCTCCAAATGCCCTTTTTACCCCCAAACCCCTCCCCAAATGCCCCCAATCCCCCCCAAACCCCCCCAAACCCCCCCAAATCCCCCAAATCCCCCCAAATCCCCCAAACTCCCCAAACCCCCCAAACCCCCCAAATCCCCCCCAAATCCCCCAAAATCCCCCAAACTCCCCCAAATCCCCCCAAACCCCCCCAAATCCCCCAAATCCCGCAAATCCCCCCAAATCCCCCAAACCTCCCAAAATCCCCCCGAACCCCCCAAATCCCACCAAAATCCCCCAAACCCCCCAAATTCCCCCAAATCCCCCAAACTCCCCCAAATCCCCCCAAATCCCCCCAATCCCCCCAAACCCCCCAAACTCCCCCAAATCCCCCCAAATCCCCCAAACCCCCCAAACTCCCCAAACTCCCCAAATCCCCCAAAATCCCCCCAAACCCCCCAAACTCCCCCAAATCCCCCAAATCCCCCAAATCCCCCCAAACCCCCCAAATTCCCCCAAATCCCCCAAACTCCCCAAACTCCCCCAAATCCCCCCAAACCCCCCAAACTCCCCCAAATCCCCCAAATCCCCCCAAAATCCCCCAAACCCCCCAAATCCCCCCCAAACCCCCCAAATCCCCCAAACCCCCCAAATCCCCCCAAATCCCCCAAATCCCCCAAATCCCCCAAAATCACCCCAAACTCCCCAAACTCCCCCAAATCCCCCAAATCCCCCCAAATCCCTCCAAATCCCCCCAAATCCCCCAAATCTCCCCAAATCCCTCCAAATTCCCCCAAATCCCTGAAAATCCCCCCAATCCCCCCAAATCCCCCAAATCCCCCCAAACCTCCCCAACCCCTCAAATCCCCCAAATCCCCCAACCCCCCCCAAAATCCCCCAAAATCCCCCAAAATCCCCCAAAATCCCCCAAATCCCCCAAACCCCCCAAACCCCCCAAATCCCCCCAAAACCCCCCAAACCCCCCAAATTCCCCCAAACCCCCCAAACCCCCCAAACTCCCCCAAAACCCCCCAAATCCCCCAAATCCCCTTTTTACCCCCCAAACCCCCCAAACCCCCCAAATCCCCCAACCCCCCCAAACCCCCCCAAACCCCCCGAACCCCCCGAAATCCCGCGAAATTCCGGCACCTGTCGACGAAGAGCAGCACGAGGCCGCCCCTCCCCCGCAGCGGCGCCAGGGCCGCGCGCAGCCACCGAACCTTCTGCCCCCCCCCGGGGCTGCGCGCCACGTCCCCCCCCGCGCCACGCCCGGCCCAGCCCCAGCGTCTGCGCCGGCAACGGCACCGGGAACGACACCGGGAATGACACCGGGAACGACAGCGGCACCGGGAACGACAGCGGCACCGGGAACGACAGCGGCACCGGGAACGGCACCGGGAACGACAGCGGCACCGGGAACGACAGTGGCACCGGGAACGACAACGGGAATGACAACGGCACCGGGAACGACAACGGGAACAACAGCGGCACCAGGAACGACAGCGGCACCGGGAACGGCAACGGCACCGGGAACGACAGCGGGAACAACAGCGGCACCGGGAACGACAGCGGCACCGGGAACGACAGCGGGAACGACAACGGCACCAGGAACGGCACCGGGAACGGCACCGGCACCGGGAACGACAGCGGCACCGGGAATGACAGCGGCACCGGGAACGGCAACGGCACCGGGAACCAAACAGCACCGGGAACGACAACAGCACCGGGAATGACAACGGCACCGGGAACCAAACAGCACCGGGAACCAAAGAGCACCGGGAATGACAGCAGCACCGGGAACGGCAACAGCACCGGGAACGACAGCGGCACCGGGAACGGCAACGGCACCGGGAACGGCAGCGGCACCGGGAACGACAGCGGGAACGACAGCGGCACCGGGAACGACAGCGGCACCGGGAACGACAGCGGCACCGGGAACGACAACGGCACCGGGAATGACAACAGCGGGAAAAACAGCGGGAATGACGGCGGGAAAAACAGCAGCGGGAAAAAGAACAGCGGGAATGACAACAGCGGGAATGATGGCGGGAATAACAGCGGGAAACATGGCGGGAAAAACAACAGCGGGAAAAACAACAGCGGGAATGACAGCGGGAATGACAATGGGAAACAGGGCAGCAGCGGGAATGACAGCGGGAAAAACAACAGCGGGAATGACGGCGGGAAACACGGCGGGAATGACAGCGGGAATGACAGCGGGAATGACGGTGGGAAACACGGCAACGGCACCGGGAAACACGGCACCAGGAAAAACAGCGGGAATGACGGCGGGAATGACAGCGGGAAACAGGGCAACGGAGGGAAAAACAGCAGGAAAAATGGCGGGAAAAACGGCGGGAATGACAATGGGAAACAGGGCAACGGCAGGAAAAACGGCACCGGCACCGGGAAAAACAGCGGGAAACACAGCGGGAATGACAGTGGGAATGACGGCGGGAATGACAACGGGAATAACAACAGGAAACACGGCAACGGAGGGAAAAACAGCGGGAATGACAGCGGGAATGACGGCAGGAATAATGGCGGGAATGACAACGGGAATGACAATGGGAAACACGGCAACGGCACCGGGAAAAACAGCAGGAAAAAAGCAGTGGGAATAACAGTGGGAAAAACAGCAGGAAACACGGCAACGGCGGGAAAACAGCGGGAATGACGGGGGGGAAAACCAGCAGGAAAAACAGCGGGAAAACCAGCGGGAAAACCAGCGGGAAAAACAGCGGGAAACAGGGCAATGGCGGGAAAAACGGCGGGGAAAACAGCGGGAATGACAGCGGGAATGACAGCGGGAATGACAGCGGGAAATACGGCACCGGCGGGAAAACAGCGGGAATGACGGCGGGAAAAACAGCGGGAAACAGGGCAACAGCGGGAAAAACAGCGGGAAAACAGCGGGAAAACAGTGGGAATGACAATGGGAATAACGGCGGGAATAAGAGCGGGAATGACGGCGGGAATAACACCAGGAAAAACAGCGGGAAAAACAATGGGAAACAAGGGAATAACAGCGGGAATGGGAACAACGGGAAACAGGGCAACGGCAGGAGAGACAGCGGGAATGGGAACAGCGGGAATGGGAACAGCGGGAATGGGAACAGCGGGAAAAAGGACAACAGTGGGAAAAATGGGAATAACAACGGGAAACGGCAACGGCGGGAAAAACAACGGGAATAACAACGGGAATGACAACGGGAATAACAGCGGGAAAAATGGGAATAACAGCAGGAATAACAGCAGGAAACAGGACAACAGCGGGAATAACACCAGGAATGGGAACAAGAATCCAGGAACCCAGGAAAAAGGACAACAGCGGGAACGGCAACAGCGGGAATGGGAACAGAGGGAATGAGAGCAGGAATCCGGGAAAAAGGACAACAGCGGGAATGACAGCGGGAATGACAACAGCGGGAATCCAGGAATCCGGGAAAATGGACAACAGCGGGAAAAATGGGAATAACAGTGGGAACGACAACAGGAACGACAACAGCGGGAGAGACAACAGCGGGAACAACGACAGGAAAAACAGCGGGAATGACAGCGGGAAAAACGGGAATAACAACGGGAAAAACAGAGGAAAACCGGGAAAAACAGTGGGAAAAATGACAAGAAAAACAGCGGGAAAAACAGAGGGAATGACAGCAGGAAAAATGGGAATAACAAGGGGAAAAACGGGAATAACAACAGGAAAAATGGGAATAACAACGGGAAAACAGCAGGAAAAACAGCGGGAAAAACAACAGGAACGACAATGGGAAAGACAGCGGGGAAAATCAGCGGGAAATCGGGAATAACAACGGGAAAAACAGCGGGAACAACAACAGCGGGAAAAATGGGAATAACAGCAGGAATGATGGGAAATGCGGGAATAATGAGAATAACAGGAAAAACAACGGGAAAAATGGGAATAAGGGGAAAAATGGGAATGACGAAAAAATGGGAACGACGGGAAAAACAACAGGAATGATGGTGGGAGTGAAGGGGGGATGGGTGGGGGAATGAATGAGGGGAAATGGGGGGGAAAAAATGGGGAAAAAAGGGGGGAAAAGGGGGCGGGAATGGGGAACGAATGGGGAAAAATGGGGGATAAATGGGGGATAAATGGGGAATGAATGGGGGATAAATGGGGAATGAATGGGGAATGAATGGGGGATAAATGGGAATGAATGGGGATAAATGGGGGATAAATGGGAATGAATGGGGGAATGAATGGGGGATAAATGGGGGATAAATGGGAATGAATGGGGAATGAATGGGGAATGAATGGGGATAAATGGGGGATAAAAGGGAATGAATGGGGGAATGAATGGGGGATAAATGGGGAATAAATGGGAATGAATGGGGGAATGAATGGGGGATAAATGGGGGATAAATGGGGGATAAATGGGAATGAATGGGGGAATGAATGGGGGATAAATGGGGGATAAATGGGAATGAATGGGGGAATGAATGGGGGATAAATGGGGGATAAATGGGGAACGAATGGGGAAATAATCAGGAATGAATGGGAATGAATAAGGGATGAATGGGGGGAAAAATGGGGAAATAATCGGGAATGAATGGGGAATGAATGGGGAATGAGTGGGGGATAAATGGAAATGAATGGGGAAATAATCGGGAATGAATGGGGAACGAATGGGGGATAAATGGGGGATAAATGGGAATGAATGGGGGAATGAATGGGGGATAAATGGGGGATAAATGGGGAACGAATGGGGAAATAATCAGGAATGAATGGGAATGAATGGGGGATAAATGGGGGATAAATGGGGGAATGAATGGGGGATAAATGGGGGATAAATGGGGGAATGAATGGGGGATAAATGGGAATGAGTGGGGATAAATGGGGAATGAATGGGGGATAAATGGGAATGAATGGGAACGAATGGGGAATGAATGGGGATAAATGGGGGATAAATGGGAATGAATGGGGGAATGAATGGGGGATAAATGGGGGATAAGTGGGGAATGAATGGGGGAAATAATCAGGAATGAATGGGAATGAATGGAGGATAAATGGGGGATAAATGGGGAAATAATCGGGAATGAATGGGGAATGAATGGGGAATGAATAGGGGATAAACGGAGGATAAATAGGGAATGAATGGGGAAATAATCAGGAAGGAACAGAGAATGAATGGGAATGAATGGGGAATGAGTGGAGATAAATGGGGAATGAATGGGAATGAATGGGGAATGAATGGGGAAAACAAGGGAAAAAATGAGGAAAAATGGTGAAAACAAGGAAGAAATGGGGGAAAATCAGGGGAAAATGGGGAAAAATGGGGGAAAATGAGGAAAAAATGGGGAAAAATGGGGAAAAAATGGGGAAAACAAGGGAAAAATGGGGGAAAATCAGGGGAAAACGGGGAAAAATGGGAAAAAATGAGGGAAAAATGAGGAAGAAATGGGGAAAATGGGGGAAACAAGGAAAAAAATGAGGAAAAATGGTGAAAACAAGGAAAAATGG
Organism: Aphelocoma coerulescens; assembly: GCF_041296385.1. NCBI lineage: Eukaryota > Metazoa > Chordata > Aves > Passeriformes > Corvidae > Aphelocoma > Aphelocoma coerulescens. Next base: position 121,874 of record NW_027183650.1, on the reverse strand, counting down.
GGAAAATGGGAAAAAATGTGAAGCAAATGAGGAAAAATGGGGAAAAAATAAGGAAAAAATGGGGAAAATGAGGGAAATAAGGGAAGAATGAGGAAAAACGGTGAAAAGAAGAAAAAAATGGGGGAAAATCAGGGAAAAATGGAGAAAAATGGGAAAATGGTAAAAAATGGGGGAAAAATGAGGAAAAAATGGGGAAAACGGGGGAAAACGGGGAAAAATGGGAAAAAACGGGGGAAAATGAGGAAAAATGGGGAAAAACGGGGAAAAATGGGGAAAATGGGGGAAAATGGGGAAAATGGGGGAAAATGGGGGAAATGGGGGAAAACATGGAAAAAATGGGGTGAAATGGGAAAAAAATGGGGAAAATGGGGGAAAATGGGGGAAAATTGGGGAAAGTGGGTAAAAGGGGGGAAACAAGGGAAAAAATGAGGAAAAATGGTGAAAACAAGGAAAAATAGGGGAAAATCAGGGAAAAATGGGAAAAAATGGGGAAAAATTAAGAAAATGGGGGAAAATGGGGAAGGCAAGGAGAAAATGAGGAAAAATGGTGAAAATGAGGAAAAAGTGGGGGAAAATCGGGGGAAAATGGGGGAAAAACAAAGAAAAAATGGGGAAAATGGGGAAAACAAGGAAAAAATGGGGGAAAATCGGAGGAAAACGGGGAAAAATGGGAAAAAAGGGGGAAAATGGGGAAAAATGGGGAAAATGGGGGAAATGGGGGAAAATGGGGAAAATGGGGAAAAATGGGGGAAATGGGGGGAAATGGGGAAAATGAGGAAAAATGGGGGAAAATGGGGGGAAAATGGGGGAAAAATGGGGAGAAATAGGGAAAAATGGGGAAAAAAGGGTGAAGAGGGGGAAAATGGGGAAAAATTGGGGAGAAAACGGGGGAAAGGGGCGACAGCAGGAGGCCGAGGGGGGGCAGCGGCAGGAAAAGGAAAACGAGGAGAGAAAGTCCAAAAAAGGGGAAAACAGAGAAAACAAAACCAAACGTTAGAAAAAAAACCACAGGAAAAAGTCAAATTCGAGCAAAAACCCCGAAACGAAACCAGGACTAAACCCAGAATTAATTCAATAATTAAATAATTAAATAATTAAATAATTAAATAATTAGATAATTAAATAATTAATTAAATAATTAAATAAAGCCCGACCACCCCCTCCCCCCCCCCACCCTCAGGACCCCTCCCCCAGCTCTGCCCCTCCCCCCCCACCCCCAGGACCCCCCCCCAGTTTCCCCTCCCCCCCCACCTGGACGCTGTAGTTGAAGGTTTGGGCCGATCTGAGGAACCGCCGGTAGCCGTCCGTGGCCTCCGTGGCCACCGTGAGCACCAGCAGCTCCTCTGGGGGGGCACGGGGGGGTCAGAGCCCCCCCAAATGAACCCTGGGACCCCCCCAGTGACCCCCAAAACTGACCCAATGACCCCTGGGACCCCCAAAGTGACCCAGTGACCACTGGAACCCCCCCAGTGACCCCCAAAGTGACCCAATGACCCCTGGGACCCCCAAAGTGACCCAATGACCCCTGGGACCCCCCCAGTGACCCCCAAAGTGACCCACTGACCCCTGGGACCCCCAAAGTGACCCCCAAAGTGACCCAATGACCCCTGGGACCCCCAAAGTGACCCAGTGACCACTGGAACCCCCCCAGTGACCCCCAAAGTGACCCAATGACCCCTGGGACCCCCAAACTGACCCAATGACCCCTGGGACCCCCAAACTGACCCAATGACCCCTGGGACCCCCAAAGTGACCCAGTGACCACTGGAACCCCCCCAGTGACCCCCAAAGTGACCCAATGACCCCTGGGACCCCCCCAGTGACCCCCAAAGTGACCCAATGACCCCTGAACCTCCCCCAGTGACCCCCAACGTGACCCAATGACCCCTGCGACCCCCCCCAGTGACCCCCAAACTGACCCAATGACCCCTGAACCTCCCCCAGTGACCCCCAAAGTGACCCAATGACCCCTGGGACCCCCAAACTGACCCAATGACCCCCAGTGACCCCCAAACTGACCCAATGACCCCTGGGACCCTCCCCAGTGACCCCTGACCCCTCCCCACTGACCCTTGACCCTCTCCCCCTGACCTCAGTGACCCCTGACCCCCTCCCACTGACCCCCAGTGACCCCTGACCCCCCCAGTGACCCCTTCCCATGGACCCCCAGTGACCCCTGACCCCTCCCCAGCGACCCCAACCCCCCTCCCCAATAACCCGCAGTGACCCTGACCCCCTCCTCCTGACCCCCAGTGACCCCCACCCCTCCCCAGTGACCCCTGACCCCTCCGCCACCTGACCCCCAGTGACCCCTGACCCTCCCCAGTGACCCCCACTGACCCCTCCCCACTGACCCCTGACCCTCCCCACTGACCCCTCCCCACTGACCCCTGACCCCTCCCCAGTGACCCCTGACCCCTCCCTACTGACCCCCAGTGACTCCTGACCTCTCCTGAGTGACCACTGACCCCTCCCCAGGACCCCCACTGACCCCTGACCCTCCCCAGCGACCCCGACCCCTCTCCCCAGTGACCCCTGACCCTCCCCAGTGACCCCCTGACCCCTCCCCACTGACCCCCACTGACCCCTGACCCCCCAGTGACTCCTGACCCCACCCCACTGACCCCTGACCCCTCCCCAGTGACCCCCAGTGACCCTGACCCTCCCCACTGACCCCTGACCCTCCCCAGTGACCCCCACTGACCCCTCCCCACTGACCCCTGACCCCTCCCCAGTGACCCCTGACCCCTCCCCACTGACCCCTGACCCCCCAGTGACCCCCAGTGACCCCTGACCCTCCCCACTGACCCCCAGTGACCCCAACCCCTCCCCACTGACCCCTGACCCCCCAGTGACCCCTGACCCTCCCCACTGACTCCTGACCCCTCCCCACTGACCCCCACTGACCCCTGACCCCTCCCCACTGACCCCCACTGACCCCTCCCCACTGACCCCTGACCCTTCCCCGCCCCCCCGCCCCCGCCCCCCGTTCCCGCTCACCGTTCCCGGAGGGGCTCGGGGCGCTGCCGGGGGAGGTCCCGGGGGGGTTTTTGGGGCAGCTCTGGGGGGTCCCGGGGGGGTTTTTGGGGCAGCTCTGGGGGGTCCCGGGGGGGCTCCGCAGCAGCAGCAGCAGCAGCGGCACCGCCAGCGCGGCCATGGCGCGGGGGGGCGGGGCCTGCGCCGAGGGGCGGGGCTTCCCGCCGCGCCTCAGCCAATCGCCTCCCGCCGCTCCGCCCCCTCAGCCAATCAGCGCCGGGGGGCGGGGTCAGGGCCGGGGTGCCACGTTGCCAGGAGTTTAAAAAAACCAAAAAGGGGCGGGGCTTTGTGAGGGGGGAGCCACACTCAAGATGGCGGCGGGCGGAAGGGGCGGGGCTTGGCGCCGCGCTCAAGATGGCGGCCACGGGTGAGGGCGGAAGTGGCGCCGGTGAGGGCGGAAGTGGCGCGCGCGCGGCCGGAAGTCGCCTCATGATGGGGGAGAAGAAGACGTCGGGTGAGGGGAGAGGGGCGAGAGGGGTCCCGGGGTTCTTTTGGGGGGGTCCCGGGGACGGTTCGGGGAGGCCCCCGGGGGTTCTGAGGGGGTTCTGCGGTCCCGGTGTCCCGGGAGAGTCCTGGGGTGCCGGAGGGTTCCCGGTTTGGGGGTGCCGGGGGGTCCCGAGCCCCTTTTGGGGCCTCCCGGTGTGGCTTTGAGGGGTCCCGGGGGGGTTCTGAGGGGTGCTGGGGTCTGTTGGGGGGGTTCTGAAGGGTCCTCTGGGGTGCCGGGGTCGGTTTGGGGGGTCCCGGGGAGTCCTGAGGGGTCTCGGTGCCCATTTTGGGAGTCCCGGGGTCGATTTGGGGGGTCCTGAGGGGTCTCAGTGCCCCTTTTGGGGGGTCCCGGGGGGTCCTGACCGGTCTCGGTGCCCATTTTGGGGGTCCTGAAGGGTCTCGGTGCCCATTTTGGGGAGTCCCGGGGTCGATTTGGGGGGTCCTGAGGGGTCTCAGGGCCCTTTTTGGGGGTCCCAGTGCCCTTTTTGAGGGGTCCTGGGGTCGCTTTGGGGGCTCCTGAGGGGTCTCGGTGCCCATTTTGGGGGTCCCGGGGGGTCCTGAGGGGTCTCAGTGCCCATTTTGGGAGTCCCGGGGTCGATTTGGGGGGTCCTGAGGGGTCTCAGTGCCCATTTTGGGGGTCCCGGGGAGTCCTGAGGGGTCTCGGTGCCCATTTTGGGAGTCCCGGGGTCGATTTGGGGGGTCCTGAGGGGTCTCAGTGCCCATTTTGGGGGTCCCGGGGGGCCCTGAGGGGTCTCAGGGCCCATTTTGGGGGGTCCCGGGGTCAATTTGGGGGGTCCTGAGGGGTCTCAGTGCTCATTTTGGGGGGTCCCGGAGGGTCCTGAGGGGTCTCAGGGCCCATTTTGGGGGGTCCCGGGGGGTTCTGACCGGTCTCGGTGCCCATTTGGGGGGTCCAGAGGGGTCTCAGTGCCCATTTTGGGGGGTCCCGGGGTCGATTTGGGGGGTCCTGAGGGGTCTCAGTGCCCATTTTGGGGCGTCCCGGGGTCGATTTGGGGGGTCCTGAGGGGTCTCAGGGCCCATTTTGGGGCGTCCCGGGGTCGATTTGGGGGGTCCTGAGGGGTCTCAGTGTCCATTTTGGGGAGTCCCGGGGTCGATTTGGGGGGTCCTGAGGGGTCTCAGTGCCCATTTTGGGGAGTCCCGGAGGGTCCTGAGGGGTCTCAGGGCCCATTTTGGGGGGTCCCGGGGTCAATTTGGGGGGTCCTGAGGGGTCTCAGTGCTCATTTTGGGGAGTCCCGGAGGGTCCTGAGGGGTCTCAGGGCCCATTTTGGGGGGTCCCGGGGTCAATTTGGGGGGTCCTGAGGGGTCTCAGTGCTCATTTTGGGGGGTCCCGGAGGGTCCTGAGGGGTCTCAGGGCCCTTTTTGGGGGGTCCCGGGGGGTTCTGACCGGTCTCGGTGCCCATTTGGGGGGTCCAGAGGGGTCTCAGTGCCCATTTTGGGGGGTCCCGGGGTCGATTTGGGGGGTCCTGAGGGGTCTCAGTGCCCATTTTGGGGCGTCCCGGGGTCGATTTGGGGGGTCCTGAGGGGTCTCAGTGCCCATTTTGGGGCGTCCCGGGGTCGATTTGGGGGGTCCTGAGGGGTCTCAGGGCCCATTTTGGGGGGTCCCGGGGTCAATTTGGGGGGTCCAGAGGGGTCTCAGTGCCCATTTTGGGGAGTCCCGGGGTCGACTTGGGGGGTTCTGAGGGGTCTCAGTGCCCATTTTGGGGAGTCCCGGAGGGTCCTGAGGGGTCTCAGGGCCCATTTTGGGGGGTCCTGGGGTCCATTTTGGGGGTCCTGGTGAGTCCTGAGGGGTCTCAGTGCCCTTTTTGGGGGGTCCCGGGGTCAATTTGGGGGTCCCAGGGCGTCCTGAGGGGTCTCAGTGCCCATTTTGGGGCGTCCTGGGGGCCCCTGAGGGGTCTCAGGGCCCATTTTGGGGGGTCCTGGGGTCGATTTTGGGGGTCCTGTGGGGCCCTGAGGGGTCTCAGGGCCCATTTTGGGGACTCCCGGAGGGTCCTGAGGGGTCTCAGTGCCCATTTTGGGGGGTCCCGGGGTCGATTTGGGGGGTCCTGAGGGGTCTCAGTGCCCTTTTTGGGGGGTCCCGGGGTCGATTTGGGGGGTCCTGAGGGGTCTCAGTGCCCATTTTGGGGGTCCCGGAGGGTCCTGGGGGTCTCTGGGGGGGTGGGGGGCAGGTCCTGGACGGGGCTCCGGGAGGGTCCCCGGTTTTTGGGGGATCCCCGGTTTTTGGGGGGGTTCTCCCATTCCTGAGGGGCTCCCCGGGGGTCTCAACGCCCCCTCCCCACCCCTCGGGACCCCTCGGAGCCTCCAGACGGGGTCAATCAGCACCGGCCGGGATTTTTGGGGGTCACCGGTTCTTTTTAGGGGGCTCCCATGGGGGGTCCCCGATTTTTTTGGGGGTCCCTGGTTTTTGGGTGGTTCCCCCATTCCTGAGGGGCTCCCCAGGGGTCTCAACGCCCCCTCCCCACCCCTCGGGACCCCTCGGAGCCTCCGGACGGGGTCGATCAGCACCGGCCGGGATTTTTGGGGGTCACCGGTTCTTTTTAGGGGGCTCCCGTGGGGGGTCCCCGATTTTTTGGGGGGTCCCTGGTTTTGGGGGGGGGTTTCCCCCATTCCTGAGGGGCTCCCCGGGGGTCTCAACGCCCCCTCCCCACCCCTCGGGACCCTTCAGAGCCTCCGGACGGGGTCGATCGGCACCGGCCGGGATTTTTGGGGGTCGCCGCTCCTTGGGGCGATCCCCGGGTTTTTTGGGGGGTCCCCCTGACTCGCCCTCGCCCCGTGGCCAGCCCGGGTGCCCGAGGGGGCTCCTCGGAGGGTCCTGGACGGGGCCACGCGGCAGCGGCGGCTGCACCGGCAGCTCGAGGCGCTGGAGAACGACAACTTCGGCGACGACCCCCAGGCGGGGCTACCCCGGCCCGGGAAGCGGCTACCGCACTTCAGCGACACCGCCGAGACCGGTACCGGGGCTCTGGGGGTCCGGGGGGTCGGGAATGGGGGATTTGGGGGGTCCTGGGGGGTCCTGGGGGTCGGGAATGGGGGATTTGGGGGGTCCCGGGGATCTCAGAGCCTCCTGCACTTCAGCGACACCGCCGAGACCGGTACCGGGGCTCTGGGGGTCCGGGGGGTCGGGAATGGGGGATTTGGGGGGTCCTGGGGGTCGGGAATGGGGGATTTGGGGGGTCCTGGGGATCAGGAATGGGGGATTTGGGGGGTCCTGGGGGTCGGGAATGGGGGATTTGGGGGGTCCTGGGGGTTCTGGGGATCGGGAATGGGGGATTTGGGGGGTCCTGGGGGTCGGGAATGGGGGATTTGGGGGGTCCTGGGGATCGGGAATGGGGGATTTGGGGGGTCCTGGGGGTTCTGGGGATCAGGAATTGGGAATTTGGGGGGATTTTTGAGGGTTCTGGGGATCGGGAATGGGGGATTTGGGGGTTCTGGGGGTCCTGGGGGTCGGGAATGGGGGATTTGGGGGTCCTGGGGGATCGGGAATGGGGGATTTGGGGGTTCTGGGGATCGGGAATGGGGGATTTGGGGGGTCCCGGGGGTCTCAGAGCCTCCCGCACTTCAGCGACACCGCCGAGACCAGTACGGGGCTCTGGGGGTCCGGGGGGTCGGGAATGGGGGATTTGGGGGGTCCTGGGGGTTCGGGGGATCGGGAATGGGGGATTTGGGGGTCCTGGGGATCGGGAATGGGGGATTTGGGGGGGTTCTGGGGATCAGGAATGGGGGATTTGGGGGGTCCCGGGGGTCTCAGAGCCTCCCGTGCTTCAGCGACACCGCCGAGACCGGAACCGGGGTTCTGGGGGGTCGGGAATGGGGGATTTGGGGGGTCCTGGGGGTTCTGGGGATCGGGAATGGGGGATTTGGGGGGTCCTGGGGGTCCTGGGGGTCGGGAATGGGGGATTTGGGGAGTCCTGGGGGTTCTGGGGATCAGGAATGGGGGATTTGGGGGGTCCTGGGGATCGGGAATGGGGGATTTGGGGGGTCCTGGGGGTTCTGGGGATCAGGAATGGGGAATTTGGGGGGATTTTTGGGGGTTCTGGGGATTGGGAATGGGGGATTTGGGGGTTCTGGCGGTCCTGGGGGTCGGGAATGGGGGATTTGGGGGGTCCCGGGGGTCTCAGAGCCTCCCGCACTTCAGCGACACCGCCGAGACCGGAACCGGGGCTCTGGGGGTTCGGGGGGATCGGGAATGGGGGATTTGGGGGGTCCTGGGGGTCCTGGGGGGTCGGGAATGGGGGATTTGGGGGGTCCTGGGGTGTCGGGAATGGGGGATTTGGGGTGTCCTGGGGGTTCTGGGGATCGGGAATGGGGGATTTGGGGGTTCTGGAGATCGGGAATGGGGGATTTGGGGGGTCCTGGGGGTTCTGGGGATCAGGAATGGGGGATTTGGGGGTCCTGGGGGTCGTCCTGAGGATCGGGAATGGGGGATTTGGGGGGTCCTGGGGGATCGGGAATGGGGGATTTGGGGGGTCCTGGGGGTTCTGGGGATCGGGAATGGGGGATTTGGGGGGTCCTGGGGGTCCTGGGGATCGGGAATGGGGGATTTGGGGGGGTTCTGGGGGTCGGGAATGGGGGATTTGGGGGGTCCCGGGGGTCTCAGAGCCTCCCGCACTTCAGCGACACCGCCGAGACCGGAACCGGGGTTCTGGGGGGTCGGGAATGGGGGATTTGGGGGGTCCTGGGGATCGGGAATGGGGGATTTGGGGGTTCTGGGGGATCAGGAATGGGGGATTTGGGGGTTCTGGGGGTCGGGAATGGGGGATTTGGGGGTTCTGGGGGGGTTCTGGGGGTCCCAAGGTCAGGGGGGTCGGTTTTGGGGTCCCCCCGGGGGTCCCAGGGTGGAGGGGGTTGGTTTTGGGGTCCCCCCGGTGACTCTGGGGGGGTCCCAGGATGGGGGGGGGTCGGTTTTGGGGTCCCCCCGGTGACTCTGGGGGGGTCCCAGGGAAGAAGAAGAAGAAGACGCGCGGGGATCACTTCAAGGTTCGCTTCCGGAAAAACTTCCAGGCGCTGCTGGAGGAGCAGGTGGGGCCGGGGGGGGAATTTGGGGGGTCCTGGGGGGGATTTGGGGGGTCCTGGGGGGGATTTGGGGGCATTTCGGGTATTGGGGGGGAGAATTTGGGGGCAATTTGGGGTTTTGGGGGGGTCCTGGGGGAGAATTTGGAGGGGATTTTGGGGTTTTAGGAGGGTCCTGGAGGGAAATTTTGGGAGGATTTGGGGTTTAGGGGCGGATTTTTGGGGAAATTTGGGGTTTTGGAGGGTCCTGGGGGGGATTTGGGGGGATTTTGGGTTCCGGGGGGGAGAATTTGGGGGGGAATTTGGGGTTTTGGCGGGATCCTGGGGGGAAATTGGAGGGGATTTTGGGATTTGGGGGGGAAAATTTGGGGGGAATTTGGGGGGTGGGGGGTCCTGGGGGAAATTTTGGGGGGGGGGGGGGTTTGGGTTTGGGAGGAGAATTTGGGGGGGAATTTGGGGTTTTGGGGGGTCCTGGGAGGGAATTTGGAGGGGATTTGGGGGTTTGGGGAGGAAATTTGGGGGTTGGGGGGGATTTGGGAGGGGAATTTGGGATTTTAGTGGGTCCTGGGGGGAAATTTGGGGGGGTTCAGGTTTGGGGAGAGAATTTGGGGGATTTGGGGGTTTTGGGGGGTTCCTGGGGGAAAATTTGGGGAGGATTTGGAGGGATTTGGGATTTTGGGGTTCCTGGGGGGGAGAATTTGGGGGAGTTTGGGGTTTGGGAGGGAATTTGAGGGGAACTTTGATTTTGGGGCCGGATTTGGAGCTGGATTTTGCATTTTGAGGTGGATTTGGGGCTGAATTCTGGACTTTGAGTTGGATTTTGGGGCTGGATTTGGGGCTGGATTTTGCATTTGGGGCTGGATTTGGGGACTTTGGGTTGGATTTGGGGTTGGATTTTGGGTTGGATTTTGGATTTTGGGCTGGATTTGGGGCCGGATTTGGGGCTGAATTCTGGACTTGGAGTTGGATTTTGGGGCTGAATTTGGGGTCAGATTTGGGGCTGAATTCTGGGTTTTGAGCTAGATTTGGGGTTGAATTCTGGACTTTGGGATGGATTTTGAGATGGATTTGGGGTTGGATTTTGGGCTGGATTTGGGGCCGGATTTTGCATTTTGAGGTGGATTTGGGGCTGAATTCTGGACTTTGGGCTGGATTTGGGGCTGGATTTTGCATTTTGAGGTGGATTTGGGGCCGGATTTGGGGCTGAATTCTGGACTTTGGGCTGGATTTGGGGCTGGATTTGGGGCCGGATTTTGCATTTTGGGCTGGATTTGGGGCCGGATTTAGGGCTGAATTCTGGACTTGGAGCTGGATTTGGGGCCAGATTTGGGGTTAGATTTTGGGCTGGATTTGGGGTCAGATTTGGGACTGAATTCTGGGTTTTGAGCTGGATTTGGGGCCAGATTTGGGGCTGAATTCTGGGTTTTACGCTGGATTTGGGGTTAGATTTTGGGCTGGATTTGGGGTCAGTTTTGGGGCTGAATTCTGGGCTTTTGGGGCCGGATCCGTGCCCCTGACCCCGGAACCCCAAATCCCGCAGAACCTGAGCGCGGCCGAGGGCCCCAACTACGTCTCGGCCGGCGCGGCCCCGTCCCGGCTGCCGCAGCGCCACTTCTGCGCCGTCTGCGGCTTCCCCTCGGGCTACACCTGCGTCACCTGCGGGGCCAGGTACTGCTGCACCCGCTGCCTGGGCACCCACCAGGACACCAGGTACGGAACGGGGCAAAAACGGGGGAAAACGGGCAAAAAACGGGGAAAAACGGGGAAAACGGGGAAAAAAACGGGCAAAAAACGGGGAAAAAAACGGGCAAAAAATGGAGAGGAAGGGGTTCTGTGGGATCGGGGCCATTCCTGCGTCACCTGCGGGGCCAGGGACGGCTGCACCCCCTGCCTGGGCACCCAGCAGGGCACCAGGTACGGAACGGGGCAAAAACGGGGGAAAACGGGCAAAAAACGGGGAAAAACGGGGAAAAAACGGGGAAAAAAATGGGGAAAATGGAGAGGAATGGGTTCTGTAGGACCCTGCGTCACCTGCGGGGCCAGGTACTGCTGCACCGCCTGCCTGGGCACCCAGCAGGGCACCAGGTACGGAACGGGGCAAAACCGGGGGAAAACGGGCAAAAAACGGGGGAAAAACGGGGAAAAATGGGAAAAACGGGAAAAAATGGGGAAAAAACGGGAAAAAACGGGCAAAATGGAGAGGAAGGGGTTCTGTAGGACCCTGCGTCACCTGCGGGGCCAGGGACGGCTGCACCCGCTGCCTGGGCACCCAGCAGGGCAGCAGGTACGGAACGGGGCAAAAACGGGGGAAAACAGGCAAAAAACGGGGGAAAAACGGGGAAAAAAATGGGGAAAATGGAGAGGAATGGGTTCTGTGGGATCGGGGCCATTCCTGCATCACCTGCGGGGCCAGGGACGGCTGCACCCCCTGCCTGGGCACCCAGCAGGGCAGCAGGTACGGAACGGGGCAAAAACGGGGGAAAACGGGCGAAAAACAGGGAAAAAAACGGGCGAAAAATAGGGAAAAACGGGGAAAAAATGGGGAAAAACAGGCAAAAAATGGGGAAAAACGGGCAAAAATGGGGGCAAAACAGGGAAAAACAGGCAAAAAATGGGGGAAAACGGGCAAAAACGGGGGGAAAATGGGCAAAAATGGGGGGAAAATGGGGAAAAACAGGGAAAAAAACGGGGAAAATGGAGAGGAAGGGGTTCTGTGGGACCCTGCGTCACCTGCGGGGTCAGGGACGGCTGCACCCCCTGCCTGGGCACCCAGCAGGGCAGCAGGTACGGAACGGGGCAAAAACGGGGGAAAACGGGCAAAAATGGGGAAAAATGGGGAAAAATGGGGGAAAATGGAGAAAAACGGGGAAAAACGGGCAAAAAATGGGGAAAAATGGGGGAAAATGGGGAAAAACGGGGGGAAAAACGGGGAAAAAAACGGGCAAAAAATAGGGGAAAAAATGGGGGAAAATGGCAGAAAAAAGGGGAGAATGGGGGGGAAAAACCAGGAGAAAAATGGAGGGAAGATGAGAAAAAATGGGGAAAATGGAAAAAATGCAGAAAAAATGGAGAAAATGGGAAAAAATGCAGAAAATAGGAAAACATTCAGAAAAAAATGGGGAAAATGGAAATAAAAGGGGAGAAATGGGAAAAACACAGAAAATAGGAAAAAAAGCGGAAAAAACAGTGAAAATTGATAAAAATTCAGAATAAATGGGGGGAAAATGGGGGAAATGGGAAAAATGGGGGAAAGGGGAAAAAAATAAGGAAAATGGGAAAAAACGGGGGAAATGGAAAAAAAGGCAGGAAAAAAATGGGGATAATTGAAAAAAATGCAGAATAAATGGGAAAAATGGGGGAAAATGGGGAAAAACGGGGAAAAACGGGGGAAATGGGAAAAAATGGGGAAAAAACAGGGAAAAATGAGGCGAAAACGGGAAAAAATGGGGGGGAAAAATCGGGGGAAAACCCAGGAGAAAAATGGGGGGAAAGCGAGAAAAAACAGAGAAAAATGGGCAAAAATGGGGCAAAAATGGGGAAAATGGAAAAAAATGCAGAAAATAGGAAAAAAATGCAGGAGAAAAAGAGGAAAATGAGAAAAAGTGGGGGAAAAAAGGGAAAAAATGGGGAAAAATTGTAAAAAATGGGGAAAGTAGGAAAAAAGGTAAGTGTAACAGGGAAAAAACTGAGAAAATGGGAAAAAATGGGGGGAAATGGGCAAAAATGGGGGGAAATGGGGAAAAAGGGGGAAAAGAAGGGGAAAATAGGAAAAAAGGCAGGAAAAAATGGGGAAAAAGGGGGAAAATAGAAAAATTGCAGAATAAATGGGAAAAAATGGGGGAAAATGGGGAAATGGGGAAAAAATGGGGAAAAAGAGAAAAATAGGAAAAAAGGCAGGAAAAATGGAGAAAAATGGGGAAAGTGGAAAAAAATGGGAAAAAATGGGGGAAAGGGAAAGAAGTGCAGGAACAAATAGGAAAAAATGGGGAAAACGGGAAAAAATGGGGAAAATGGAAAAAAATGGGGGAAGTAGGAAAAAGGCAAGATAAATAGGAAAACTGGGAAAAAGTGCAGGAAAAAATGGGGAAAAATGGGGAAATGCGAAAAAGTGCAGGAAAAAATGGGGAAAATGGGAAAAACTTGGGAAAATGGGAAAAAAATGGGAAAAAATGGGTAAAAAAGGTGGAAAAAGGGAAAAGATGGGGAAACCCCAGGGAAGGGGTGCTGAGAGGGGTGAGAGCGGCCACTGGGACCACCCCGTTCCTTGGGGGGTGGGGTCACACCCCGCTGACCCCCCCCCACCCTCCCTCGCAGGTGCCTGAAGTGGACGGTGTGACCCCTCCCCCCATCATGGCTGCCGTGACCACGCCCACAATGCCGTTGTTGTCGTGATTCCACCCCAAAATGGCCACGCCCTGTTGTGACCCCACCCCACGATGGTGGCCATGGCCCCGCCCCCAAGATGGCCGCCATAGCCCCGCCCCCTATATGGCCGCCATATCCCCACCCCCAAAATGGCCACCATAGCCCCAGCCCCAAGATGGCTGCCATGGGCCTGGCCCCAAGATGGCTGCCATGGGCCCAGCCCCAAGATGGCCGCCATAGCCCCACCCCCACAATGGCCACCATAACCCCACCCCAATATGGCTGCCATGACCCCAGCACCAAGATGGCTGCCATGGGCCCAGCCCCAAGATGGCTGCCATGGGCCCAGCCCCAAGATGGCCGCCATTGCCCCACCCCCATAATGGCCACCATAGCCCCACCCCAGTATGGCTGCCATGGCCCCACCCCCAACTTGGCCACCATAGCCCAGCCCCAAGATGGCTTCCATAGCCCCACTCCCACAATGGCCGTCATAGCCCTGCCCAATATGGCTGCCACGGCCCCACCCTCAAGATGGCAGCCATGGCCCCGCCCCAATATGGCCACCGTAGCACCGCCTCAAGATGGCCGCCATGGCTCTGATCCCAAGATGGCTGTCATGCTCCTACCCCCACAATGGCCACCGTGGCCCCACCCCTAAGATGGCCACTGTAGCCGTGCTCCAAGATGGTGCTCGTAGCCCCACCCCCAAGATGGCTGCCATTGCCCCACCGCCACAATGGCCACCATAGCCCCACCCCAATATGGCTGCCATGGCCCCACGCCCAAATTGGCCACCATAGCCCAGCCCCAAGATGGCTGCCATTGCCCCACCCCCACAATGGCCGTCATAGCCCTGCCCAATATGGCTGCCATGGCCCCACCCCAATATGGCTGCCATGGCCCCACCCCAATATGGCTGCCATGGCCTCACCCCCAAGATGGCCACTATGGCCCCACCCCCAAGATGGCCACCGTGGCCCCACCCCTAAGAAGGCCACCATAGCCGTGCCCCATGATGGTGCCCATAGCCCCACCCCCAAGATGGCCGCCATTGCCCCACCGCCACAATGGCCACCATGGCCCCGCCCCCAAGATGGCTGCCATGGCCCTGGCTCCAAGATGGTGCCCATAGCCCCACCCCCAAGATGGCCGCCATAGCCCCACCACCCCCATGGCCATCATAGCCCCACCCCAATATGGCTGCCACGGCCCCACCCTCAAGATGGCGGCCATGGCCCCGCCCCAATATGGCCACCATAGCACCGCCTCAAGATGGCCGCCATGGCTCTGATCCCAAGATGGCTGTCATGCTCCCACCCCCAAGATGGCCACCATGGCCCCACCCCTAAGAAGGCCACCGTAGCCGTGCCCCAAGATGGTGCCCATAGCCCCACCCCCAAGATGGCTGCCATTGCCCCACCGCCACAATGGCCACCATAGCCCCACCCCAAGATGGCTGCCATGGCCCCACCCCCAAATTGGCCACCATAGCCCAGCCCCAAGATGGCTGCCATTGCCCCACCCCCACAATGGCAACCATAGCCCCACCCCAATATGGCTGCCACGGCCCCACCCTCAAGATGGCGGCCATGGCCCCGCCCCAATATGGCCACCATAGCCCCACCCCCAAGATGGCCGCCATTGCCCACCCCCCCACAATGGCCATCATAGCCCCACCCCCAATATGGCTGCCATGGCCCCACCCCCAAGATGGCCACCATGGCCTCACCCCCAAGATGGCCACTATGGCCCCACCCCTAAGATGGCCACAATAGCCCCACCCCCAAGATGGCCACCGTGGCCCCACCCCTCAGATGGCCACTGTAGCCGTGCCCCAAGATGGTGCCCGTAGCCCCACCCCCAAGATGGCCGCCATAGCCCCACCCCTAAGATGGCCACCGTAACCATGCCCCAAGATGGTGCCCATAGCCCCACCCCCAAGATGGCCGCCATAGCCCCACCACCCCCATGGCCATCATAGCCCCACCCCAGTATGGCTGCCATGGCCCCACCCTCAAGATGGCGGCCATGGCCCCGCCCCAATATGGCCACCATAGCACCGCCTCAAGATGGCCGCCATGGCTCTGATCCCAAGATGGCTGTCATGCTCCCACCCCCAAGATGGCCACCATGGCCCCACCCCTAAGAAGGCCACCGTAGCCGTGCCCCAAGATGGTGCCCATAGCCCCACCCCCAAGATGGCTGCCATTGCCCCACCGCCACAATGGCCACCATAGCCCCACCCCAAGATGGCTGCCATGGCCCCACCCCCAAGTTGGCCACCATAGCCCAGCCCCAAGATGGCTGCCATTGCCCCACCCCCACAATGGCAACCATAGCCCCACCCCAATATGGCTGCCACGGCCCCACCCTCAAGATGGCGGCCATGGCCCCGCCCCAATATGGCCACCATAGCCCCACCCCCAAGATGGCCGCCATTGCCCACCCCCCCACAATGGCCATCATAGCCCCACCCCCAATATGGCTGCCATGGCCCCACCCCCAAGATGGCCACCATGGCCTCACCCCCAAGATGGCCACTATGGCCCCACTCCTAAGATGGCCACAATAGCCCCACCCCCAAGATGGCCACCGTGGCCCCACCCCTCAGATGGCCACTGTAGCCGTGCCCCAAGATGGTGCCCGTAGCCCCACCCCCAAGATGGCCGCCATAGCCCCACCCCTAAGATGGCCACCGTAACCATGCCCCAAGATGGTGCCCATAGCCCCACCCCCAAGATGGCCACCATAGCCCCACCACCCCCATGGCCATCATAGCCCCACCCCAGTATGGCTGCCATGGCCCCACCCTCAAGATGGCGGCCATGGCCCCGCCCCAATATGGCCACCATAGCACCGCCTCAAGATGGCCGCCATGGCTCTGATCCCAAGATGGCTGTCATGCTCCCACCCCCAAGATGGCCACCATGGCCCCACCCCTAAGATGGCCACCGTAGCCATGCCCCAAGATGGTGCCCATAGCCCCACCCCCAAGATGGCCGCCATATCCCCGCCCCCAAGATGGCCACCATAGCCCCACCCCAAGATGGCTGCCATGACCCCAGCCCCAAGATGGCTGCCATGGGCCCAGCCCCAAGATGGCCGCCATAGCCCCACCCCCACAATGGCCACCATAGCCCCACCCCAATATGGCGGCCATGGCCCCACGCCCAAATTTGCCACCATAGCCCAGCCCCAAGATGGCTGCCATTGCCCCACCCCCACAATGGCCGTCATAGCCCTGCCCAATATGGCTGCCATGGCCCCACCCTCAAGATGGCGGCCATGGCCCCGCCCCAATATGGCCACCATAGCCCCACCCCCAAGATGGCCGCCATTGCCCCACCCCCCCACAATGGCCATCATAGCCCCACCCCAATATGGCTGCCATGGCCCCACCCCCACAATGGCCACCATAGCCCCACCCCAAGATGGCGGCCATGCTCCCACCCCCAAGATGGCTGCCATGGCTCCTCCCCAAGATGGCGGCCATGCTCCCACCCCCGGAATGGCAGCCATGGCTCTGCCCCCAAGATGGCCACCGTAGCCCCATCCCAATATGGCCACCATACCCCTGCCCCCAAGATGGTGCCCATAGCCCCGCCCCCTATATGGCCACCATATCCCCACCCCCAAGATGGCCGCCATATCCCCGCCCCCAAGATGGCCGCCATGGCCACATCCCAACATGGCCGCCATAGCCCCACCCCAACATGGCTGCCGTGGCCTCATCCCCCAATATGGCGGCTGCCGCGTCCCTTTGGAACCAAATTCCCGTTTTTTCCTACCAAAATCTTTGGGATCGAATTTATTGGGGGCTCTACGGGGGTGGGGGAGGGGTTGAGGGAGGGGGCGGGGCCTCGGGAATGGGGGAAAATCCAGGGAAAACGGGGAAAACCCGGGAAGAAACCGAGCCAGAACACAAACGCCGCGCGCTGGCCCTTTAAGAGCGGAGCTGCGCCGCCATTGGCTGGCGCTGCCGGGCCAAGATGGCTGCCCTGGGCTCTGATTGGACAAACATCCCCTGAGAGTCGGGCTCCTATTGGCTGCCGGGGGCCCCGCCCCGGATCAAACCACGCCCCGATCAAGCCCCGCCCCTTTTTGAGCCAAGCCCCGCCCCCTCCCGCTCAAACCACGCCCCTTAAAGGGACAGGCCCCGCCCCCTTTGTCCCCTTGTCTCTCCCAGGCTCCGCCTCCTGTGACGTCAGCAGGGCGGGGTCCCTCGGCAGCCAATCACCTCTGGCTCCGCCCCTCGGGGGGGGGCGGGGCGAGGCCGCCTTCAGCTGTGGGGATAATGAGATGCAAATGAGCTGGGGAGGGGACAGATCAATTATGGGGGGTGTGGCCAGGTGGGGGCGGGGCTTGCATGGAGGGCGTGGCCAACCTAGGGGCGGGGCTTATCCCACCCTGTGGGCGTGTCCTACCTGTGGGCGGGGCTTGTCCCATGCTATGGGTGTGGCTTATCCCACCCTGTGGGCGGGGCTTATCCCACCAGGTGGGCGTGTCCTACATGTGGGCGGGGCTTATCCCATCCTGTGGGCGTGTCCCGACTGTGGGCGGGGCTTATCCCACCCTGTGGGCGTGTCCTGACTGTGGGCGGGGCTTATCGCACCCTGTGGGCGGGGCTTATCCCACCAGGGGAGTGTGTCCTACCTGCGGGCGGGGCTTATCCCACCCTGTGGGCGTGTCCTAAATGGGGTGGGGCTTATCCCACCCTGTGGGCGGGGCTTATCACAACCGGTGGGCGTGTCCTACCTGTGGGCGGGGCTTATCCCACCTGTGGGTGTGTCCTACCTGTGGGCGGGGCTTATCCCACTCCGTGGGCGTGTCCTAAATGGGGCGTGGCTTATCCCACCCTGTGGGCGTGTCCTACCTGTGGGCGGGGCTTATCCCATCCCCGTGGGTGTGGCTTATCCCACCTGGTGAGCGTGGCCTCCTCACCTGCTGGGCGTGGCTTATCCCACCCTGTGGGCGGGGCTTATCCCACCCTGTGGGCGTGTCCTGCCTGTGGGCGGGGCTTATCCCACCTGTGGGCGTGGCCTCCTCACCTGCTGGGCGTGGCTTATCCCACCCTGTGGGCGGGGCTTATCCCACCCTGTGGGCGTGTCCTGCCTGTGGGCGGGGCTTATCCCACCTGTGGGCGGGGCTTATCCCACCTGTGGGCGTGTCCTACCTGTGGGCAGGGCTTGTCCCATGCTATGGGTGTGGCTTATCCCACCCTGTGGGCGGGGCTTATCCCACCCTGTGGGCGTGTCCTACCTGTGGGCGGGGCTTATCCCATCCTGTGGGCGTGTCCTACCTGTGGGCGTGGCTTATCCCACCAGGTGGGCGTGTCCTACCTGTGGGCGGGGCTTATCCCACCCTGTGGGCGGGGCTTATCCCACCAGGTGGGCGTGTCCTACCTGTGGGCGGGGCTTATCCCACCCGCTGGGTGTGTCCTACCTGTGGGCGGGGCTTATCCCACCTTGTGGGTGGGGCTTATCCCACCTTGTGGGCGTGGCCTCCTCACCTGCTGGGCGGGGCTTATCCCACCCTGTGGGCGTGTCCTACCTGTGGGCGGGGCTTATCCCACCTGTGGGCGTGTCCTACCTGTGGGCGGGGCTTATCCCACCCTGTGGGCGGGGCTTATCCCACCTGTGGGCGTGTCCTACCTGTGGGCGGGCCTTATCCCACCCGGTGGGCGGGGCTTATCCCACCCGGTGGGCGTGGCCTCCTCACCTGTGGGCGGGGCTATTTCAGCACCTGCCCCGGCCGCGCCTTCTCGAGCTTCCGCCGCCGCTCGGCCGGGATCTCGTCCAGGCTGATGCCGTGGTTGCTGGCCCTGGGGGGGGCGTTTTGGGGCCATTTCGGGGCTTTTTGGGGCTCGGGAAGGTTTTTTTTAATTTGGGGGGATTTTTGGGGGATTTTTGGGGGATTTTTGGGGGATTTTTGGGGGATTTTTGTTTTTTTGCGAGTGGAGTTTTACAGGGGGGTCCCGCCCCTCCCCCCATTGCCCCTCCCCCTCCTCCCACCCCACCCTCGGGAGCTCCGCTGCCGCCCCTCCCCCATCCACGGACCCCTCCCCCCCCCAAATCCCAATTTGCGCCCCCCCCATGAACCAGAGACCCCCCAGTGACCCCTCCCCCCCCAAAATTCCAAAGGGACCCACCCCAAAAATTCCCGAGGACGCCTCCCCCCTCAAAACCCTCCCCCTCCTCCCCCAAAAAATCCCAGTGACCTCCCAGGACCCCTTCCCAAATCCCAGTGACCCCCAGGGGACCCCAGACCGCCAAAACCACCCCCTGACCCCATAACCGCCCCCTCACCCCATAACCGCCCCATGACCCCATAACCGCCCCCATGACACCATAACCGCCCCCATAACCGCCCCCTCACCCCATAACCGCCCCCTGCCCCATAACCGCCCCCATGACCCCATAACCGCCCCCCTGACCCCATAACAGCCCCCTCACCCCATAACCGCTCCCCTCACCCCATAACCACCCCCTGACCCCAAAACCACCCCCTGACCCCAAAACCGCCACCTCCACCCCATAACTGCCCCCATGACCCCATAACCATCCCATGACCCCATAACCGCCCCCTCACCCCATAACCGCCCGCTCGCCCCATAACCGCCTCCTCACCCCATAACCGCCCTCATGACCCCATAACTGCCCCCCCACCCCATAACGGCCCCCCCGGCTCCATAACTGCCCCCATGACCCCATAACCGCCCCTTGACCCCATAACCGCCCCCTCACCCCATAACCGCCCCCTGACCCCAAAACCGCCACCTCCACCCCATAACTGCCCCCATGACCCCATAACCGCCCCCTGACCCCATAACCGCCCCATGACCCCAAAACTGCCCCCATGACCCCATAACCGCCCCCTGACCCCATAACCGCCCCCTGACCCCATAACAGCCCCCTGGCCCTACAACCGCCACCTGACCCCATAACCACCCCCTGGCCCCATAACCACCCCCCTGACCCCATAACAGCCCCCTCACCCCATAACCGCCTCTGTGACCCCATAACCGCTCCCCTCACCCCAAAACCACCCCCTGACCCCAAAACCGCCACCTCTACCCCATAACCGCCCCCATGAACCCATAACCATCCCATGACCCCATAACTGCCCCCTCACCCCATAACCACCCCCTCGCCCCATAACCGCCTCCTCACCACATAACCGCCCTCATGACCCCATAACTGCCCCCCCACCCCATAACGGCCCCCCCGGCCCCATAACCGCCCCCATGACCCCATAACCGCCCCCTCACCCCATAACCGCCCTCATGACCCCATAACCGCCCCCATAACCGCCCCCTCACCCCATAACCGCCCCCTGCCCCATAACCGCCCCCATGACCCCATAACCACCCCCCTGACCCCATAACAGCCCCCTCACCCCATAACCGCCCCCTGCCCCATAACCGCCCCCCTGACCCCATAACCACCCCCTGACCCCAAAACCACCCCCTGACCCCAAAACCGCCACCTCCACCCCATAACTGCCCCCATGACCCCATAACCGCCCCCCTGACCCCATAACCATCCCATGACCCCATAACCGCCCCCCTCACCCCATAACGGCCCCCCCGGCCCCATAACCACCCCCTCACCCCATAACCGCCCCCTCACCCCATAACCACCCCCATGACCCCATAACCGCCCCCTCACCCCATAACCACCCCCATGACCCCATAACCGCCCCCTGACCCCATAACCACCCCCATGACCCCATAACCGCCCCCTGACCCCATAACCACCCCCATGACCCCATAACCGCCCCCTGACCCCATAACCACCCCCATGACCCCATAACTGCCCCCTGACCCCATAACCACCCCCATGACCCCATAACCGCCCCCTGACCCCATAACCGCCCCATGACCCCAAAACTGCCCCCATGACCCCATAACCGCCCCCCTGACCCCATAACCACCCCCTGACCCCATAACCACCCCTCATGACCCCATAACCACCCCCCTGGCCCTACAACCGCCCCACTCACCCCGGCAGGAGGTCGGGGGGGGTGGGGATGGGTTTGGTGAACCCCTCGCGCCCCACGAGCCAATAGGTGTCCTCCACACCCTTCCCCTGTGGGGTGGGGCAGGTATGGGGTCAGTTGTGGGGCAGGTATGGGGTCAGTATGGGGGCAGGTATGGGGCAGGTATGGGGTCAGTATGGGGGCAGTATGGGGTCAGGTATGGGGTCAGGAGGAACAGCCACTCTGTGTCCTCCACACCCTTCCCCTGTGCGGTGGGGCAGGTATGGGGTCAGTTATGGGGCAGGTATGGGGTCAGTATGGGGTCAGTTATGGGGCAGGTATGGGGTCAGTATGGGGCCAGTTATGGGGCAGGTATGGGGTCAGTTATGGGGTCAGGTATGGGGGCAGTTATGGGGCAGGTATGGGGTCAGTATGGGGTCAGTATGGGGTCAGGTATGGGGGCAGTTATGGGGCAGGTATGGGGTCAGTATGGGGTCAGGTATGGGGCAGGTATGGGGCAGGTATGGGGGCAGGTATGGGGCAGGTATGGGGTCAGTATGGGGTCAGTTATGGGGTCAGTATGGGGCAGTTATGGGGTCAGTTATGGGGCAGGTATGGGGTCAGTATGGGGTCAGTTATGGGGTCAGTATGGGGCAGTTATGGGGTCAGTTATGGGGCAGGTATGGGGTCAGTATGGGGTCAGTTATGGGGTCAGTATGGGGCAGTTATGGGGTCAGTTATGGGGCAGTTATGGGGCAGGTATGGGGTCAGTATGGGGTCAGTTATGGGGCAGGTATGGGGTCAGTTATGGGGTCAGTATGGGGCAGTTATGGGGTCAGTTATGGGGCAGGTATGGGGTCAGTTATGGGGCAGGTATGGGGTCGTTATGGGGTCAGTATGGGGGCAGTTATGGGGCAGGTATGGGGTCGTTATGGGGGCAGTTATGGGGCAGGTATGGGGTCGTTATGGGGTCAGTATGGGGTCAGTATGGGGTCAGTTATGGGGTCAGGAGGAACAGCCACTCTGTGTCCTCCACACCCTTCCCCTGTGCGGTGGGGCAGGTATGGGGTCAGTTATGGGGCAGGTATGGGGTCGTTATGGGGTCAGTATGGGGGCAGTTATGGGGCAGGTATGGGGTCAGTTATGGGGCAGGTATGGGGTCAGTATGGGGCAGTTATGGGGCAGGTATGGAGTCAGGTATGGGGCAGTTATGGGGTCAGGTATGGGGTCAGTTATGGGGTCAGTATGGGGTCAGTTATGGGGCAGGTATGGGGTCAGTATGGGGGCAGTTATGGGGCAGGTATGGGGTCGTTATGGGGTCAGTATGGGGGCAGTTATGGGGTCAGTATGGGGTCAGTTATGGGGCAGGTATGGGGTCAGTATGGGGGCAGTTATGGGGCAGGTATGGGGTCGTTATGGAGTCAGGTATGGGGCAGTTATGGGGTCAGGTATGGGGTCAGTTATGGGGTCAGTATGGGGTCAGTTATGGGGCAGGTATGGGGTCAGTTATGGGGTCAGTTATGGGGCAGGTATGGGGTCGTTATGGGGTCAGTATGGGGGCAGTTATGGGGCAGGTATGGGGTCAGTATGGGGTCAGTATGGGGCAGTTATGGGGTCAGTTTTGGGTCAGTTATGG
Source organism: Aphelocoma coerulescens (assembly GCF_041296385.1). Taxonomy (NCBI): domain Eukaryota; kingdom Metazoa; phylum Chordata; class Aves; order Passeriformes; family Corvidae; genus Aphelocoma; species Aphelocoma coerulescens. Next base: position 99,346 of record NW_027183650.1, on the reverse strand, counting down.
GGCAGGTATGGGGTCAGGTATGGGGTCAGTATGGGGTCAGTTATGCGGTCAGTTTTGGGGCAGTTATGGGGTCAGGTATGGGGCAGTTATGGGGTCAGTATGGGGTCAGTATGGGGTCAGTTATGGGGCAGGTATGGGGTCAGGTATGGGGTCAGTATGGGGTCAGTTATGGGGTCAGTTTTGGGGCAGGTATGGGGTCAGTTATGGGGCAGGTATGGGGCAGGTATGGGGTCAGTATGGGGTCAGTATGGGGCAGGTATGGGGCAGGTATGGGGTCAGTTATGGGTCAGTTTTGGGGTCAGTTATGGGGCAGGTATGGGGCAGGTATGGGTCAGTTATGGGGTCAGGTATGGGTCAGTTATGGGGTCAGTATGGGGTCAGTATGGGGTCAGTTATGGGGCAGGTATGGGGTCAGTATGGGGTCAGTTATGGGGCAGGTATGGGGTCGTTATGGGGTCAGTATGGGGTCAGTTATGGGGTCAGGAGGAACAGCCACTCTGTCCTCCACACCCTTCCCCTGTGCGGTGGGGCAGGTATGGGGTCAGTTATGGGGCAGGTATGGGGTCGTTATGGGGTCAGTATGGGGGCAGTTATGGGGCAGGTATGGGGTCAGTATGGGGGCAGGTATGGGGCAGGTATGGGGCAGGTATGGGGGCAGTTATGGGGCAGGTATGGGGTCAGTATGGGGGCAGGTATGGGGCAGGTATGGGGCAGGTATGGGGGCAGGTATGGGGCAGGAATGGGGTCAGTATGGGGCAGGTATGGGGTCAGTTATGGGGTCAGGTATGGGGTCAGGTATGGGGTCAGTTATGGGGCAGGTATGGGGTCGTTATGGGGTCAGTATGGGGCAGGTATGGGGTCAGTTATGGGGTCAGTATGGGGTCAGTTATGGGGCAGGTATGGGGTCAGTTATGGGGTCAGGTATGGGGTCAGGTATGGGGCAGGTATGGGGTCAGTTACGGGGTCAGTATGGGGTCAGTATGGGGCAGTTATGGGGTCAGGTATGGGGTCAGTTATGGGGCAGGTATGGGGCAGTTATGGGGCAGCTATGGGGTCAGTATGGGGTCAGTATGGGGTCAGTTATGGGGCAGGTATGGCGTCGGGGTCAGTTTTGGGGGCAGTTATGGGGTCCTGGGGGCATTTGGGGGGCAGTTATGGGTTCTAAGTTTGCTGGGCTTTGGGGGTGGTTTTGGGGTGGGTTTGAGGGTTTGGGGTGGGTTTTGGGGGGTTTGGGGTGGGTTTGAGGGGTTTGGGGTGGGTTTGGGGGATTTGGGGTGGGTTTGGGGGGGTTTGGGGTGGGTTTGAGGGGTTTGGGGTGGGTTTGAGGGTTTGGGGTGGGTTTGAGGGGTTTTGGGGTGGGTTTGAGGGGTTTTGGGGTGGTTTTGAGGGGTTTGGGGTGGGTTTGAGGGGGTTTGGGGTGGGTTTGGGGGGTTTGGGGTGGTTTTGGGGGGTTTTGGGGTGGGTTTGAGGGGGTTTGGGGTGGTTTTGGGGGGTTTGGGGTGGGTTTGAGGGTTTGGGGTGGGTTTGGGGGGGTTTGGGGTGGGTTTGAGGGGTTTGGGGTGGGTTTGAGGGGTTTGGGGTGGGTTTGAGGGTTTGGGGTGGGTTTGAGGGGTTTTGGGGTGGTTTTGCGGGGTTTGGGGTGGGTTTGAGGGTTTGGGGTGGGTTTGAGGGGTTTGGGGTGGGTTTGAGGGGGTTTGGGGTGGTTTTGGGGGGTTTGGGGTGGGTTTGAGGGTTTGGGGTGGGTTTGAGGGGTTTTGGGGTGCGTTTGAGGGGTTTTGGGGTGGGTGTGAGGGGTTTGGGGTGGGTTTGAGGGGTTTTGGGGTGGGTTTGGGGGGGTTTGGGGTGGGTTTGAGGGATTTGGGGTGGTTTTGAGGGGTTTGGGGTGGTTTTGAGGGGTTTTGGGGTGGTTTTGAGGGGTTTGGGGTGGTTTTGAGGGGTTTTGGGGTGGGTTTGAGGGGGTTGGGGTGGGTTTGGGGGGTTTGGGGTGGTTTTGAGGGGTTTTGGGGTGGGTTTGAGGGATTTGGGGTGGGTTTGAGGGGGTTTGGGGTGGGTTTGAGGGGGTTTGGGGTGGTTTTGAGGGGGTTTGGGGTGGTTTTGAGGGGTTTTGGGGTGGGTTTGAGGGGTTTGGGGTGGGTTTGGGGGGTTTTGGGGTGGTTTTGAGGGGTTTGGGGTGGGTTTGAGGGTTTGGGGTGGGTTTGAGGGGTTTGGGGTGGGTTTGAGGGGGTTTGGGGTGGTTTTGAGGGGGTTTGGGGTGGTTTTGAGGGGTTTTGGGGTGGGTTTGAGGGGTTTGGGGTGGGTTTGGGGGGTTTTGGGGTGGTTTTGAGGGGTTTGGGGTGGGTTTGAGGGGTTTTGGGGTGGTTTTGAGGGGTTTGGGGTGGGTTTGGGGGGGTTTGGGGTGGGTTTGAGAGGTTTGGGGTGGTTTTGAGGGGTTTGGGGTGGTTTTGAGGGGTTTTGGGGTGGGTTTGAGGGGGTTGGGGTGGGTTTGGGGGGTTTGGGGTGGTTTTGAGGGGTTTTGGGGTGGGTTTGAGGGATTTGGGGTGGGTTTGAGGGGGTTTGGGGTGGGTTTGGGGGGTTTGGGGTGGTTTTGAGGGGTTTGGGGTGGGTTTGAGGGATTTGGGGTGGGTTTGGGGGGTTTTGGGGTGGTTTTTGAGGGGGTTGGGGTGGGTTTGAGGGGTTTGGGGTGGGTTTGGGGGGTTTTGGGGTGGGTTTGAGGGGTTTTGGGATGGGTTTGAGGGGTTTTGGGGTGGGTGTGAGTGGTTTGGGGTGGCTTTGAGGGGTTTGGGGTGGGTTTGAGGGGTTTGGGGTGGGTTTGAGGGGTTTGGGGTGGTTTTGAGGGATTTGGGGCCGTGTTTGGGCGGTTCCAGGGTGTATTTGGGCTGGTTTGGGGTGGTTTCGGCTGGATTTGGGGCGCTCTCGGGGTGTTTTGGGGCCGTTTCGAGCTGTTTGGGGCTGTATTTGGGGCGTTTGGGGGCCGTTTGGGGTGTATTTGGGGACTTTGGGGTGTTTTGGGGTGTTTTGGGGCCGTTTGGGGTGTATTTGGGGTGGTTTGGGGCCGTTTGGGGTGTATTTGGGGACTTTGGGGTGTTTTGGGGACTTTGGGGTGGTTTTGGGTGTTTTGGGGCCGCTTGGGGCTGTATTTGGGGACTTTGGGGTGATTTGGGGCCGTTTGGGGCTGCTTTTGGGGTGTTTCGGACCGTTTTGGGGTTGTATTTGGGGCATTTTGGGGCTGTTTGGGGCTGTATTTGGGGACTTCGGGGCGTTTTTGGGTGTTTTGGGGCCGTTTGGGGTGTATTTGGGGACTTCGGGGCGTTTTTGGGTGTTTTGGGGCCGTTTGGGGCTGTATTTGGGGCATTTGGGGGCCGTTTGAGGCTGTATTTGGGGACTTTGGGGTGATTTGGGGCCGTTTGGGGCTGCTTCTGGGGTGTTTCGGACCGTTTTGGGGTTGTATTTGGGGCATTTTGGGGCCGTTTGGGGCTGTTTGGGGCTGTATTTGGGGTGTTTCGGGGCCGTTTCGGGCTGTATTTGGGGCATTTTGGATTGTTTGGGGCTGTATTTGGGGACTTCGGGGTGTTTTGGGGTGATTTGGGGCTGTTTGGGGCTGTATTTGGGGTGTTTTGGGCCATTTGGGGCGGTTTGGAGCTGTATTTGGGGCGTTTTGGGGCCGTTTGGGGCTGTATTTGGGGACTTCGGGGTGGTTTGGGGCATTTTGGGGTGTTTTGGGGTGTTTTGGGCCATTTGGGGCTGTATTTGGGGACTTCGGGGTGGTTTTGGGTGTTTTGGGGTGTTTTGGGGCTGTATTTGGGGTGTTTCGGGGCCGTTTCGGGCTGTATTTGGGGTGTTTTGGGTTGTTTGGGGCCGTATTTGGGGACTTCGGGGTGGTTTTGGGTGTTTTGGGGTGTTTTGGGGCTGTATTTGGGGCGTTTCGGGGCCGTTTGGGGCTCACCTTGAGCTCGGTCTTGCCGCGGATGTCGACCTTGAAGCCCTCCTGCAGCGAGAGCAGGATGGCGACCGTGCGCTGGTTCACGTGGATGCGATAGGCTGGGGGGGGGGAGGGGGTCAGAAACCCCCCAAAAATACCCCAAAAACCCTCACGGACCGACCCCGACCCCAAAAAACCCCCGAGACCCCCCAAAACCCCCACGGACCGACCCCGACCCCAAAAAACCCCAAAAACCCCCACGGACCGACCCTGACCCCAAAAAAACCCCGGGACCCCCAAAACCCCCACGGACCGACCCCGACCCCAAAAAACCCCCGAGACCCCCAAAAACCCCCACGGACCGACCCCGACCCCAAAAAACCCCAAAAACCCCCACGGACCGACCCCGACCCCAAAAAACCCCCGGGACCCCCCCAAAACCCTCACGGGGGGGGGTGGGGATGCGGGATTTGGGGACACGGGGGGTGGGGGTGAGGGATTTGGGGACATGGGGGGATGGGGACACCGGGATTTGGGGACACCGGGGGGGGATGGGGACACGGGGGGTGGGGATGTGGGATTTGGGGACATGGGGGGATGGGGACGTGTCCCCAAATCCCGCGCCCCCATCCCCCCATGTCCCCAAATCCCGCGTCCCCATCCCCCCATGGGCCAGTCCCTGTCCCCCTGTCCCCCTGTCCGTGTCCCCCTGTCCGTGTCCCCCTGTCCGTGTCCCCCTGTCCGTGTCCCCATGGCTGTGTCCGTTTCCCCCTGTCCGTGTCCCCATGGCTGTGTCCCTGTCCCCCTGTCCCTGTCCCCCTGTCCCCCTGTCCGTGTCCCCCTGTCCGTGTCCGCAGCTGTGTCTCCATGTCCCCGTCCCCGTCCCCATCCCCGGCCATGCCCCCGTCCCTGTCCCCCCCATGTCCTCCCGTCCCCAGCCCTGTCCCCATCCCTGTCTTCTGTCCCTGTCCCCATCCCCGTCCCACCCCATCCCACCCCACCCCACCCCATCCCACCCCACCCCATCCCATCCCATCCCATCCCATCCCATCCCATCCCATCCCATCCCATCCCATCCCATCCCATCCCATCCATTCCATCCCATCCCATTGATCCCATCCCATCCCATCCCACTGATCCCATCCCATCCCATCCCATCCCATCCCATTGATCCCATCCAATCCCATCCACCCCATCCCATCCCATCCCATCCCATCCCATTGATCCCATCCCATCCCATCCCATTGATCCCATCCCATCCCATTGATCCCATCCAATCCCATCCACCCCATCCCATCCAATCCATTCCATCCCATCCCATTGATCCCATCCCATCCCATCCCACTGATCCCATCCCATCCCATCCCATCCCATCCCATCCCATCCCATTGATCCCATCCAATCCCATCCACCCCATCCCATCCCATCCCATCCCATCCCATTGATCCCATCCCATCCCATTGATCCCATCCAATCCCATCCACCCCATCCCATCCATTCCATCCCATCCCATTGATCCCATCCCATCCCATCCCACTGATCCCATCCCATCCCATCCCATCCCATCCCATCCCATTGATCCCATCCAATCCCATCCACCCCATCCCATCCCATCCCATCCCATCCCATCCCATTGATCCCATCCCATCCCATCCCACCCCACCCCACCCCATCCCACCCCATCCCATCCCATCCCATCCCATCCCATCCCATCCCATCCCATCCCATCCCATCCCATCCCATCCCATCCCATCCCATCCCATCCCATCCCATCCCATCCCATTGATCCCATCCCACCCCATCCCATCCCATCCCATCCCATCCCATCCCATCCCATCCCATCCCATCCCATCCCGTTCCCGGTGCCGCTCACGCAGCCCGGTGGACTCCATGCGGGACGCGGTGTTGACGGTGTCCCCGAAGAGGCAGTACCGCGGCATCGTCAGCCCCACCACGCCCGCCACGCACGGCCCTGGGGGCGGGGCCGCGTCAGGGGGCGGGGCCTCAGAGGGGCGGGGCCTCAGAGGGCGGGGCCTCAAAGGGGGCGTGGCCTCAAAGGGGAGGGGTCCCGGCGTGGGGTGATGGAAGGGGTTGGGGTCATCGGGCGATGACCGGTGAGGGTTGGCCAATGGGTTGGGTGTGGTCGCTTGGGGGCGTGGCCAAGAGTCTCAGCCAATGAGTGCCAGCCAATGGGTCACGACCTCTTGAGCGTTGGCCATAAGTGACGAGTTGGGCGTGGCCACTGAGTGGACAGTGAAAGGGCGTGACCAATGGCATGGCCAACGGTGTGGCCAATGGCTGTGATCAATGGCTGTGGCCAGTGGGAGTGACCGATGGATGTGACCGATGGGCGTGGCCAATGGGTGTGACCGATGGGTGTGACCGATGGATGTGGCCAATGGGTGTGACCGATGGGTGTGGCCAATGGACATGACCAATGGATGTGGCCAATGGATGTGACCGATGGGTGTGACTGATGGGCATGGCCAATGGGTGTGACCGATGGGTGTGACCGATGGGTGTGGCCGATGGGTGTGGCCAATGGGTGTGACCGATGGGCGTGGCCAATGGGTGTGGCCAATTGACATGACCAATGGATGTGGCCAATGGGTGTGACCGATGGGCGTGGCCCATGGGTGTGACCAATGGGTGTGACCAATGGACATGACCAATGGGTGTGACCGATGGGCGTGGCCAATGGGTGTGACCAATGGCTGTGACTGATGGGCGTGGCCAATGGGTGTGACCAATGGACATGACCAATGGATGTGGCCAATGGGTGCGACCAATCCGTGTGACCAATGGGTGCAACCAACAGGTTTGGCCAGTGGGTGTGACCAATGGACATGACCAATGGCTGTGGCCAATGGGTGTGACCGATGGGCGTGACCAACGGCTCACAACCACTGGGTGCCACCACCCACCACGACCCATTGACCGTTGACCAGCGCGACGTCGCCCAACGTGTGACCGACTCGTGGGGACAATTTGAGGGCGTGTCCAGGGGGAATGTCCGGGGCGTGTCCGGGGCCGTACCCGAGTGCAGCCCGATCCGGATGCGCACGGGCACCTCGGGCATGTGGCGCATCTTGAAGGTGCCGACGGAGCTGAGGATGTCCAGGGACATGTTGGCGATCTCGCCGGCGTGCCGGTTCCCGTTGCGTTTCGGCAGCCCCGACGCCACCATGTAGGCGTCGCCGATGGTCTCCACCTGGCCGGGGGAGGGGCGAGGGGGAGGGTCGGGGTGGCCACGCCCAGCGGGACGCGCCCACAGCACCTGGGATCTCAGGTGACCTTCGTGTGGTGGCCTTGTCCCTTCTCGGTGGTCAAAGCTGAGACCACGGCCTGGACCACCGTGGGGTCAGCTTGGCTATCGCATTGGATGTGCCACCAAAGACCATGGGGACCACCAAGAATCTTCATTTGGTGGCCACAGCTCTTCTTGGTGGCCAAAGTCCAGCTGGACCCATGGATTGGTCCATCATGAGGCCACCTTGACTGTGGCCATGGGGTCACCTTGTCCATCACCTTGTCGGTGCCACCAAGGACTGTGGGGACCCCAAAACATCTTCATTTGGTGGTCATGTCCACCATCAGTGGCCAAAGCCCAGGTGGGACCATGGCTTGGACCTCCATGAAGTCACCTTGACCATGGCCATGGGGTCACCTTGACCATGGCCATCACCTTGAAGATGCCACCAAGGACCACAAGGACCACCAAGAGCCTTCATTTGGTGGCCATAGCTCCTCTTGGTGGCCAAAGCCCTGGTGGGACCATGGCTTGGACCACCATGGAGTTACCTTGACCATGCCCATGGTGTCACCTTGACCACGGCCACCACTTTGCAGACAACACAGACCCCAAAACCCCTTCCACACCCCACTCGTGGCCCTGTGACCTGGCTGACCACAGCCACCATTGCCATGGTCACCTTGTAGATGCCACCATTGACCCCAACCCCCATCCTGAGGTGACCACCCCACACCCATGACTCCATGACCCATCTGACCACAGCCACTGGTGCCGTGGTCACCTTGTAGATGCCACCACCATTGACCCCAACCCCCCATCCTGAGGTGACCACCCCACACCAGTGACCCCATGACCTGGCTGACCACAGCCACCAGTGCCGTGGTCACCTTGTAGATGCCACCACCATTGACCCCAACCCCCCATCCTGAGGTGACCACCCCGCACCAGTGACCCCATGACCTGGCTGACCACAGCCACCAGTGCCGTGGTCACCTTGTAGATGCCACCACCATTGACCCCAACCCCCATCCTGAGGTGACCACCCTACACCCATGACCCATCTGACCACAGCCACCGGTGCCGTGATCACCTTGTAGATGCCACCACCATTGACCCCAACCCCCCATCCTGAGGTGACCACCCCGCACCAGTGACCCCATGACTGAGTGACCGCGGCCACCACCGCCATGGTCACCTTGTAGACGTCGTGGGAGCCGATGATGGCATCGAAGAGGGTGTAGAGGTCGTTGAGGAGATCGACCACCTCGATGGGCTCGCTCATGGCCGAGATGGTGGTGAAGCCCACGATGTCGCTGAAGTACAGCGTCACCTCCTCGAAGTACTCGGGCTCCACCGGCGTCCCCATCTTCAGCGCCTCGGCCACCGACCTGCCCAGGGGGTCACCCAGGGGTCACCCAGGGGTCACCCAGGGGTCACCCAGACGGTCCAGAGGGTCTTGGTGGTCAAAGAGAGGCTGATGTGGCCATTGGGACCTTCTGGTGACCCATAGGGATGGGTGGGGTCAGTGGGTCAAGGTTGACCTCAAGCTGTCCCTTTGATTTGGGTGGGGTCAGTGGGTCAAGGTTGACCCCAATCATCTTCAGGGGCCACCTTGACCTTCTGGTGACCGATAGATCTGGAGGGTGGGGTCAATGGGTCAAGGTTGACCCTAACTTGTCCTCAGTGACCACCTCGACCTTCTGCTGCCCCATAGCTCTGGGTGGGGTCAGCCGGTCAAGGTTGACCCCATCCTGTCCTCAGTGACCACCTTGGCCTTCTTCTGCCCCATAGATCTGGGTGAGGTCAATGGGTCAAGGGTGACCCCAACCTCCTCCTGGTGACCACCTCAACCCCCTCCTGCCCCATAGATCTGGGTGAGGTCAATGGGTCAAGGGTGACCCCAACCTCCTCCTGGTGACCATCTCAACTGCCTCCTGCCCCACAGATCTGGGTGAGGTCAATGGGTCAAGGTTGACCCCAACCTCCTCCTGGTGACCACCTCAACCCCCTCCTGCCCCACAGATCTGGGTGAGGTCAATGGGTCAAGGTTGACCCCAACCTCCTCCTGGTGACCACCTCAACCCCCTCCTGCCCCATAGATCTGGGTGAGGTCAATGGGTCAAAGGTGACCTCAACCTCCACCCCCTCCACCCCAAAGCTCCTCATGGGATCTATGGGGTGACGCCCACCCCCATTGACCCCCCTCCAGCCCCGCGGGCCCCCCCGGCCCCACAGCGACCCACGGCGGCAGCATCTGGGTCAGGAGCTTGTCGGTCTTCTGCTTCTCGATCTCGAGCTCCTCGGTCCTCTCGCGGATCAGGTCCTCCAGGTTGCTGCTGTACTGCTCCAGCATGCGCAGCATCGAGTCGATGATGTTGGTCTTGCGGCCCTTGTTGATGCCCTTGAACTGCCCCACAGGTGTGGGTCAGACCCACGGAACGCCACGGAACCCCATGGAGACCCCATGGGACCTTATAGAAGCTCACAGGGACCCACAGAACCTCATAGAGCACCATGGAACCCCATAGAACCTTAAAGAACCTCATAGGGACCCATAGAACCTCATGGAACCCCATGGGACCTTATAGAACCACACAGGGACCCATAGAGACCCCATAGGACCTTATAGAACATCATGGGGACCCATAGAACCCCATGGAACCCCATGGGACCTTATAGAACCACATAGGGACCCATAGAACCCCATGGAACCTCATGGAAACCCATGGGACCTTATAGAGCCTCACAGGGACCCATGGAACCCCATAGAGCGCCATGGAACCCCATAGAACCTTAAAGGACCTCATAGGGACCCATAGAACCCCATGGAACCCCATGGAACCCCATAGGACCTTATAGAACCTTAGAGGGACCCATAGAACCCCATAGAGCGCCGTGGAACCCCATGGAACCCCAATAGAACCTTAAAGAACCTCATAGGGACCCATGGAATCCCATGGAACCCCATAGAGACCTTATAGAACCACACAGGGACCCATAGAGACCCCATAGGACCTTATAGAACATCATAGGGACCCACAGAACCTCATAGAGCACCATGGAACCCCATAGAACTTTAAAGAACCTCATAGGGACCCATAGAGCCCCATAGAACCCCACAGAGAGCCACGGAACCCCACAGAGAGCCACGGAACCCCATGGAACCCCATAGAACCTTAAAGAACCCCTTAGGGACCCATAGAACCCCATAGAGACCCACGGAACCCCATAGAAACCCCATAGAACCCCATGGAACCCCATAGGACCTTATAGAACCACACAGGGACCCATAGAACCCCATAGAACCCCATGAAACCCCACAGAAACTTAAAGAACCCCATGGAGCCCCATAGGACCTCATAGAACCTCATAGGGACCCATAGAACCCCATAGAGACCCATGGAACCCCGCAGAGATCCATAGAACCCCATGGAACCCCATAGAGACCCATGGAACCCCATAGAAACCCCATAGAACCCCATGGAACCCCATAGGACCTTACAGAACCACACAGGGACCCATAGAACCCCATAGAGCGCCATGGAACCCCACAGAACCCAATGAGACCCCACAGAACCCCATAGAGACCCCATAGAGCCCCATAGAACCCCACAGAACCCCACAGAACCCCATAGATGGGGGTCAGACCCATAGAGAATCCTAACCCAGGTCCCACCACCCTGTACTGGTCCCACCACCCTGTACTGGTCCCATTGCTCCACACTGGTCCCATACTGGTCCCACTACCCCATACTGGTCCCACCACCCCATACTGGTGCCATACTGGTCCCACCACCCCATACTGGTCCCACCACCCCATACTGGTCCCAGCACCCCATACTGGCACCATACTGGTCCCACCACCCCGTACTGGTCCCAGCACCCCATACTGGTCCGTACCGGTCCGTACTGGTCTCACCTGGTCGAACACCTGGTCGATGGTGGGTCTCTTCTCGGGCTGCTCCTGCTCCCACCACCCTGTACTGGTCCCATACTGGTCCCAGCACCCCATACTGGTCCCACCACCCCATACTGGTCCCATACTGGTCCCAGCACCCCATACTGGTCCATACTGGTCCGTACTGGTCTCACCTGGTCGAACACCTGGTCGATGGTGGGTCTCGGGCTGCTCCTGCTCCCATCACCCCATACTGGTCCCACCACCCCATACTGGTCCGTACTGGTCCCGTACTGGTCCCATACTGGTCTCACCTGGTCGAACACCTGGTCGATGGTGGGTCTCTTCTCGGGCTGCTCCTGCTCCCACCACCCCATACTGGTCCCAGCACCCCATACTGGTCCCACCACCCCATACTGGTCCCAGCACCCCATACTGGTCCGTACTGGTCCGTACTGGTCTCACCTGGTTGAACACCTGGTCGATGGTGGGTCTCTTCTCGGGCTGCTCCTGCTCCCACCACCCCATACTGGTCCCAGCACCCCATACTGGTCCCAGCACCCCATACTGGTCCCACCACCCCATACTGGTCCGTACTGGTCCATACTGGTCTCACCTGGTCGAACACCTGGTCGATGGTGGGTCTCGGGCTGCTCCTGCTCCCATCACCCCATACTGGTCCCACCACCCCATACTGGTCCCATACTGGTCCCACCACCCCATACTGGCCCCATACTGCTCCCACCACCCCCTACTGGTCCGTACTGGTCCGTACTGGTCTCACCTGGTCGAACACCTGGTCGATGGTGGGTCTCTTCTCGGGCTGCTCCTGCTCCCACCACCCCATACTGGTCCCAGCACCCCATACTGGTCCCAGCACCCCATACTGGTCCCACCACCCCGTACTGGTCCCATACTGGTCCCACCACCCCATACTGGTCTGTACTGGTCCGTACTGGTCTCACCTTGTCGAACACCTGGTCGATGGTGGGTCTCTTCTCAGGCTGCTCCTGCTCCCATCACCCCATACTGATCCCATACTGGTCCCACCACCCCGTACTGGTCCCAGCACCCCATACTGGTCCGTACTGGTCCGTACTGGTCTCACCTGGTCGAACACCTGGTCGATGGTGGGTCTCTTCTCGGGCTGCTCGCTCCAGCACTCCTTCATCAGGTGGATGCACTCGAGCGGGGCCTGGTCGGCCGAGACCGCGGGGCGGCACAGGGGGGGCGGCTTCCGCACCTTCTCGATGATCTCTGCCGCAGCGACCGCGGGGGGTTGGGGGCGGTTTGGGGGCGGGGTTGGGGGCGGTTTGGGGTCGGGTTTGGGGTCGGTTTGGGGTCAGGTATGAGGTCGGTTTGGAGGGGGCAGTTTTGGGGTTGGTTTGGAGGGGGCAGTTTTGGGGTCAGGTTTGGGGTTGGGTTTGGGGTCAGGTTTGGGGTTGGGTTTGGGGTCAGGTTTGGGGTTGGTTTGGAGGGATCAGTTTTGGGCTTGGTTTTGAGGTGGGTTTTGGGGTTGGTTTTGGGGTTGGTTTGGAGGGGTCTGTTTTGGGGTCAGGTTTGGGGTCGGGTTTGGGGTTGGTTTGGAGGGGTCGGGTTTGGGTTTGGTTTGGAGGGGTCAGTTTTGGTTTGGTTTTGGGGTCGGTTTTGGGGTCAGTTTTGGAGTTGGTTTGGAGGGGGCAGTTTTGGGACCGGTTTTGGGGTTGGTTTTGGAGTTGGTTTGGAGGGGGCAGTTTTGGGACCAGTTTTGGGGTTGGTTTTGGGGTTGGTTTGGAGGGGTCCGTTTTGGGGTCAGTTTTGGGATCAGTTTTGGGGTTGGTTTGGAGGGGTCAGTTTTGGGATCAGTTTTAGGGTCAGTTTTGGGGTTGGTTTGGAGGGGTCAGTTTTGGGGTCAGTTTTGGGGTCATTTTGGGGTCATTTTGGGGTCAGGTTTGGAGGGGTCAGTTTTGGGCTCAGTTTGGAGGGTTCCGGGGGTTTTTGTGGGTGCAGAACTCAGTTTTGGGGTCGGTTTGGGGTTTCTTGGGGTGGGTTTAGGGGTGCGCACCTTCGGGGGGCAGCCCCAGCATGCAGTAGGGGGGGCTCCTGCAGATCACCTCCTGCATGATGATCCCGATGGCGTAGATGTCCCCCCGGAAGGAGCCGCGCTGCTCCAGGGTCTCGTCCCGCAGCAGCTCCGGCGCCATCCACAGCCGCTCTGGGGGCGGGGCCGGCATCGGACACGCCCACCCGGACACGCCCAGTGCCCCTCAGGACACGCCCACCACGATAGACCACACCCACCCCAGCCCAGCACCCAATGGGAGGCCGCTTGAGGGCGTGGCCACGCCCCCAGGATGGGCTGGGCGTGCCCAAATGGAGGCCACGCCCACAGACAACCAGGCCACGCCCCCTTACAGGGGAGCCACGCCCTCTTCCGCATGGCCGCCACCCCTGGGGGGTGACGTCACTGAATGGCCTGGCCACGCCCCTGAATGGAAAGGCCACGCCCACACCAGAGGCCACGCCCACTCCAGTCAGACCCCGCCCTGATTGGCTGATGTTGGCCGTGGCCACGCCCCCAGCCGAGCCATAATCCCACAGGCCACGCCCTAAACCCAAAGGCCACACCCACACCTTCACAGACCCTCCCAACCCGAAGCCCCGCCCCTTTCCACAGGCCACACCCATCCCCACGGCCCCACCCCTTCCCACAGAAGCCACGCCCATTCCTTTAGCCCCGCCCCATTGTCCACGCCCACCCCAAAAGCCACGCCCCCGCTGGAGCCCCCCTTGCTTCTCATGAAGCCACCCCCACGAGGCCACGCCGATGAGGACACGCCCACGAGGCCACGCCCACGACCCCACCCTCACCTTGCGGGGGCGGGGGCGGGGCGGGGATGCGCTGGGCCTCGAGCAGTTGGTTGTAGCCGTAGTCGGTGACCTTGAGCACGAAGCGCCCGTCCACCACGCAGTTCCGCGACTTGAGCCGCCCGTGGACGACGCTGCGGTGGTGCAGGTACCGCACGCCCTGCGGGGACGTGGAGGTGTCACGGCCACCGGCGTGGCCGCCGTGGGCACCAGTCAGCATCGTGGTGGTCATGGCACCGATCAGCATTAGGGTGTCATGGCCGCCATGGCCACCGGGGTCACCAACCCATCTCATGGTCACCAATGGTGCGACCAACGCCTCTGTGGTCAACGATCAATGATATGGTCAACAACGCCATGGTCAATGTCATGGTCAACAACGCCGTGGTCAACAATCAATGCCATGGTCAACAATGCCATGGTCAACATCACCATGGTCAAGAGTCAATGCCATGGTCAACAATGCCGTGGTCAACAATCAACGCCATGGTCAACAATGCCATGGTCAACAAACAACATCATGGTCAACAATGCCATGGTCAATGTCATGGTCAATAACGTCATGGTCAACAATGCCATGGTCAACAATGCCGTGGTCAACAATCAACGCCATGGTCAACAATGCCATGGTCAACAATGCCATGGTCAACAATGCCATGGTCAACAATCAACATCATGGTCAACAATGCCATGGTCAACAATGCCATGGTCAACAATCAACCCCATGGTCAACAACGCCACGGTCAACAATCAACATCATGGTCAACAATGTCATGGTCAACATCACCATGGTCAAGAGTCAATGACATCATCAACAATGCCACCGTCAACAATGCCATGACCAACGTCACGGTCAATAATCAACGCCAAGGTCAACATCCAACACCATGGTCAACAATGCCATGGTCACCAATCAACGTCATGGCCAACAGTGCCCTGGTCACCACCCAACACAGAGTTCTGGGACTTGAGGCGCCCATGGACGACGTCGCGGTGGTGCAGGTACCGCACACCCTGTGGGGACAGTGTGGGGTCATGGCTACCGGTGTGGTCATCCCCATGGTCAACCATCGCCATGGTCGGCAATCAATGGCATGGTCAACAATCAGCATCTTGGTCAACAATCGACGGCATGGTCAACAATGCCATGGACACCAATTAAGGTCGTGGTCACCAGTCAATGCCGTGGTCACCAATCAATGCCATGGTCACCAATCAGTGCCATGGTCACCAATCAATGCCATGGTCAACAATGGCATGATCATCAGTCAATGCCATGACCAAGGTCATGGTCAACAATCAATGCCGTGGTCAACAATGCCAATGTCAACACCTCCATGGTCACCAATCAACACCATGGTCAACAACACCATGGCCAACAATCAATGCCATGGCCAACAACCGACGCTATGGCCACCAACCATGGCCAACAACACCATGGCCACCGCCCACAGCCGTGGCCACCACCACCACAGCCACCAATCAGGGCTACCAACCATTGCCTTGGCTGCCACGGCCACCAACCAGCAAGGCCACCTCCATGGCTACCACCGTGACCACCCCGTGGCCACCCCCACAATCATGGCCACCTCCTTTGCCACCAGCACCCCCAAGTTCACCCCCTTGGCCACCCCCATGACCACCCCACAGCCACCAGCACCCCCATGGCCACCAGACCGCCAAGGCCACCCCGTGGCCACCTTGATGAGGTCGATGAGGAGGGAGGACTTGAACATCCAGTCGAGCTTCATGTCCTCGTTGCGCAGCAGGTCCTCGAGGCTCCCGCGCGAGCAGTGCTCGGACACGACGGCGAAGATGCCGCAGTCGTGGAAGAAGCCCAGGAACAGGTTCACGTTCTCGTGCCGCAGGTCCCGCAGCTGCGCGGGGACGCGGGGCCGGGGAGGGGACACGAAGGAGGCGGTGGCGACAGTGGGATGGAGCAGGGACACGTGGGGTGGGGACACATGGGACAGGGCGTGGACACGTGGGATGGTGTCAGGGACGTGTGGGACGAGGCTCGGTGTTGACCCCCTTGACCTGGCCTTGACCTGGCCTTGACCCCCCTTGACCTGGCCTTGACATTGTCCCACCATGGCCCACCAATGTCCCCATGACCCAACGATGTCCCCATGACCCAATGATGTCCCCATGGTCCAACGATGTCCCCATGACCCAACGATGTCCCCATGATCCAACAATGTCCCATGACCACCCAATGTACCCATGACCCAACGATGTCCCCATGACCCAATGATGTCCCCAAGACCCAATGATGTTTCCATGACTCAACAATGTCCCCATGACCTCTCAGCGTCCCCAAGACCCAACGATGTCCCCATGACCCAGTGGTGCTCCCCATGGTCCATCATTGTCCATCATGACCCCTCAATGTCCCCATGACCCAACAATGTCCCATGGCCACCTGGTGTCCCCATGACCCAACGATGTCCCCATGACCCAGTGATGCTCCCTGTGGTCCATCACTGTCCATCATGACCCAATGATATCCCCATGACCCAATGATGTTTCCATGACTCAACGATGTCCCCATGACCCAATGACGCTCCCCATGGTCCATCATTGTCCATCATGACCCAACGATGTCCCCATGACCCAACGATGTCCCCATGACACAACAATGTCCCGTGACCACCCAATGTACCCATGACCCAACAATGTCCGCACTGCCCCTCAATGTCCCATGACCCAATGATGTCCCCAAGACCCAATGATGTTTCCATGACTCAACGATGTCTCCATGACCCCTCAGCGTCCCCAAGACCCAACGATGTCCCCATGACCCAGTGATGCTCCCCATGGTCCATCACTGTCCGTCATGACCCAACAATGTCCCCATGACCCAACAATGTCCCCACTGCCCCTCAATGTCCCATGACCCAATGATGTCCTCAAAACCCAATGATGTTTCCATGACTCAACGATGTCCCCATGACCCAGTGGTGCTCCCCATGGTCCATCATTGTCCATCATGACCCCTCAATGTCCCCATGACCCAATGTCCCATGGCCACCTGGTGTCCCCATGACCCCTCAATGTCCCCATGACCCAACGATGTCCCCATGACCCAGTGGTGCTCCCCATGGTCCATCATTGTCCATCATGACCCCTCAATATCCCCATGACCCAACAATGTCCCATGGCCACCTGGTGTCCCCATGACCCAATGATGTCCCCATGACCCAATGACGCTCCCCATGGTCCATCATTGTCCATCATGACCCCTCAGTGTCCCCATGACCCAATGACGCTCCCCCACGCTCCAACCTTGTCCCTCACACCCCCCTGATGTCCCCTCGCCCCCGGGTGTCCCCAGCCCCGTCACCTTGCAGAAGGTCAGCTTGGTGGCCGGTTTCACCTCTACGTGTTGGTCCCCCGGGAATTTCTTCAGCCACACCCAGTCACCCTGTGGGGGAGGGGCACGGGGGGGTGAGACCTCAGCGTCCCCAAAACCACCCCTGGGGGCACTCAGGGACACCTGGGGACACTCAGGGACACCTGGGGACACTCAACAGCCGCGGTGACACCCCACCACCCCACCCAACCCCACCGAGACCCGAACCCACCTCAGATATCCCCCTCCCCCCCGAATTTCCCCCTTTAAATTTGGGGTGGTGGGTGGGGGGGGGGGAGGGGAAGGGGGGAGGGGCGAGGCAGAGGGTGAGATTTTGGGGTGAATCGGGGGGATTTTGGCTCCCGGCCTCACCTGCATGGAGGCGACGATGCCCTGCTGGTTGAACAGGAGCAGCAGGAGCGGGAGGTTGCTGCTGTCCTTCGGCTTCTCCTGCGGGAAAGGCCGGGAAACAGCTGTCAATCATCGCCCGGGGGGGGCGGGGCCGGGAAACAGCTGTCAATCATCGCCCGGGGGGGCGGGGCTGGGAAACAGCTGTCAATCATTGCCCGAGGGGGCGGGGCCGGGAAACAGCTGTCAATCATCGCCCGAGGGGGCGGGGCCGGGAAACAGCTGTCAATCATCGCCCGGAGGGGGACGGGGCTGCGAAGCAGCTGTCAATCATGACCCGGCGGGGGGGCAGGGCTGGGAAGCAGCTGTCAATCATCGTCCGAGGGGGCGGGGCCGAGAAATAGCTGTCAATCATTGCCAGGAGGAGGGCGGGGCCGGGAAACAGCTGTCAATCATCACCCGGAGGGGGGGCGGGGCCGGGAAACAGCTGTCAATCATCACCCGGAGGGGGGGCGGGGCTGGGAAGCAGCTGTCAATCATCACCCCGGAGGAGGGGCGGGGCCGGGAAGCAGCTGTCAATCATCACCCCGGAGGAGGGGCGGGGCCGGGAAGCAGCTGTCAATCATGACCCGGAGGGGGGGCGGGGCTGGGAAGCAGCTGTCAATCATCGCCCGTGGGGGGCGGGGCCGGGAAACAGCTGTCAATCATTGCCGGGGGGGGCAGGGCCGGGAAACAGCTGTCAATCATTGCCCAGACGGGGGCGGGGCTGGGAAACATCTGTCAATCATCGCCCAGAGGGGGGCGGGGGCCGGGAAACAGCTGTCAATCATCACCCGGCGGGGGGGCGGGGCTGGGAAGCAGCTGTCAATCATCACCCCGGAGGAGGGGCGGGGCCGGGAAGCAGCTGTCAATCATGACCCGGAGGGGGGGCGGGGCTGGGAAGCAGCTGTCAATCATCACCCCGGAGGAGGGGCGGGGCCGGGAAGCAGCTGTCAATCATCCCCCAGGGGGGCAGGGCAGGGGTCTCCAACGTGGGGGAGGGGAGGGGTGGGTGACACGCAGGGGGCGGGGCCGGGGGGGGTCTCACCTCGGCTGCGTTGGCGTTGTCCGGGCCGGGGGTGGCGCTGTGGAGGCTCTTGGTGTCGGCCACGCTGTGACCGGCCAGGCTGGCCTGGCTGCTGTCCACCTGCGGGGGAGGGGCGGCGGGCACCAAGGGGTCACCCATGGGGACACGGAGGTGTCACCCAGTGGGAGATGTCGCCATGGGGTCATATCAGGGATGGGGACACGGAGGTGTCACCCATGGGGACAGGTCACCCATTGGGAGATGTCACCAAGGGGTCACAACGGGCATGGGGACATTGTGGGGTCACCCATGGGGACACGGAGGTGTCACCCACTGGGAGATGTCGCCATGGGGTCATATCAGGGATGGGGACACGGCACCCAGGGGGAGATGTCACCAAGGGGTCACAGCAGGCGTGGGGACATGGAGGTGCCACCCACGGGGACAGGTCACCCATTGGGAGATGTCACCATGGGGTCATATCAGGGATGGGGACACGGAGGTGTCACCCATGGGGACACGGCACCCATTGGGAGATGTCACCATGGGGTCACAGCAGGTGTGGGGACACGGAGGTGTCACCCATGGGCACAGGTCACCCATTGGGAGATGTCACCATGGGATCACAGCAGGCGTGGGGACATGGAGGTGTCACCCATGGGGACACGGCACCCATTGGGAGATGTCACCAAGGGGTCACAGCAGCCATGGGGACACTGGGGATGTCACCCATGGGGACATGTCACTTATGGGGACCCATCATCCACGGGGTCCCACCATGGGGACACATCACCCCTGGGGACACATCACTCATGGGGACACATCACCCATGGGGACACGTCACCACAGGGACACACCAGCCATGGAGAGCCACCAGTCATGGGGACACGTCACCCACAGGGTCCCACCAGGTTGTCCCTGGCCCTGGGGACACGTCACCCACCGGGGACACGTCACCCACAGGGTCCCACCAGGTTGTCCCTGGCCCTGGGGACACGTCACCCACTGGGGACACGTCACCCACCGGGGACACGTCACCCACAGGGTCCCACCAGGTTGTCCCTGGCCCTGGGGACACGTCACCCACCGGGGACACGTCACCCACGGGGTCCCACCGGTCACGGGGACCCAACAACCCACTGGGGACCCGTCACGCATTGGGGACGTCACCCACGGGGTCCCACTGGTCATGGGGACCCAACAACCCACTGGGGACACGTCACCCACCGGGGACACGTCACCCACAGGGTCCCACCAGTCATGGGGACCCAACAACCCACTGGGGACACGTCACGCATTGGGAACGTCACCCATGGGGTCCCACCGGTCATGGGGATGTGTCACACCAGCCCATGGACCTTCTCCTGGCCCTGGGGACACCTCAGGCCATGGGGACACCTCAGGCCATGGGGACACTTCACCCATGGGGTCACACCAGGTTCTCCCTGGCCCCAGGGACACCTCAGGCCCTGGGGACACCTCAGGCCATGGGGACACTTCACCCATGGGGTCACACCAGGTTCTCCCTGGCCCTGGGGACACCTCAGGCCATGGGGACACCTCAGGCCATGGGGACACATCACCCATGGGGTCACACCAGGTTCTCCCTGGCCCTGGGGACACCTCAGGCCATGGGGACACCTCAGGCCATGGGGACACTTCACCCATGGGGTCACACCAGGTTCTCCCTGGCCCCAGGGACACCTCAGGCCCTGGGGACACCTCAGGCCATGGGGACACTTTACCCATGGGGTCACACCAGGTTCTCCTGGCCCTGGGGACACCTCAGGCCATGGGGACACCTCAGGCCATGGGGACACTTCACCCTGAGCCAACGTGGCCTCCTCAACGTCCCCCATGATGTCTCCCTGTTTTCCTCCCCATCATCCTCCCACTGTCCCCCCATTGTCCCCCCGCTGTCCCCCCATTGTCCCCCCGCTGTCCCACCCACTCCGGGGTGTCCCCGCTGTCCCCCCATTGTCCCCCCGCTGTCCCACCCACTCTGGGGTGTCCCCGCTGTCCCCCCATTGTCCCCCCGCTGTCCCACCCACTCCGGGGTGTCCCTGCTGTCCCGCCATTGTCCCCCCGCTGTCCCACCCACTCTGGGGTGTCCCCGCTGTCCCCCCATTGTCCCCCCGCCGGTGTCACCTGTTTGCTGCTCTGGGTGTAGGTGAAGGTCAGGTCCTCCATGGTCAGGATGATTTTGTTGGGGCCATTGACGAGCTGCGCCTGCTGGATGTAGCGCCTGGGGGACGGTGGGGATGGTGGGGACACCGGGGACACCCCAGAGTGGGGCCACCGAGCTGCCACCGGGGCCAGGAGGGCCAGCAGGGCCAGCAGGGCCACCCCAGAGCGGGGACATGGAGCTGCTGAGGGGCCACCAGGATCACTGGGGCCCCCCCTGAGATGCTGAGGGGACACCAGAGTCACCAGGGCCACCAGGGCCACCCGGGGCAGGGACATGGAGCTGCTGAGGGGCCACCAGGGCCACCCCGGGCAGGGACATGGAGCTGCTGAGGGGCCACCAGGGCCACCCTGGGCAGGGACAGGGAGCTGCTGAGGGGCCACCAGGGCCACCCTGGGCAGGGACATGGAGCTGCCGAGGGGCCACCCTGGGCCACCCTGGGCAGGGACATGGAGCTGCTGAGGGGCCACCAGGGCCACCAGGGCCACCCACCTGATGTGGCAGGCGAGGGCGGCGCCGGCCGCGATGATGGCGGCGATGAGGAGGAACAAGAAGAAGACAAATTTGGCATCCAACCCTGCAAAGAGACCACGGGAGTGACCAGGAGTGACTGGGAGTGACCGGGAGTGACCAGGAGTGACCCGGAGTGACCCAGAGTGACCCAGAGTGACCAGAGGTGACCAGGGGGATGTGGTCACCTGGGGAATCAAGGTCACCCAGTGATTGTGGCACTGGAGGTCACCTGTGGGTGGACATGGATGGAGAGGGGAGAGGATGGATGGACATGGTGGACATGGATGGATGGACAGATGGACATGGTGGACATGGATGGATGGATGGACATGGTGGACATGGATGGATGGATGGATGGATGGATGGACGGATGGACATGGTGGACATGGACGGATGGAGGGTTGGATGGATGGATGGTTGGACATGGTGGACATGGATGGTTGGATGGATGGATGGTTGGACATGGTGGACATGGATGGTTGGATGGATGGATGGACAGATGGACAGATGGACATGGATGGATGGATGGACAGATGGACGTGGTCGCTGTGGATGGATGGAGGATCTGCAGGGGCAATGGAGGAAGGAAGGGATGGAGGGAAGAACGGAGGAAGGGATGGACACACCCTGGTGCCACTGGCCTGCCCGGCCACCTCAGAGACACTCGGACACTTGGACACTTGGACACTCAGACACTTGGACACTTGGACACTCAGACATATGGCCCGTGGTGGGAGCAGGAACATGGTGGGACTGGTGGGACTGGGACCATGGTGGGACTGGGACTGTGGTGGGACAGTGACCACGGTAGTTCCAGGGCTGTAGTGGCACCATGACCCCTTTGAGATGCCTCTAAACCCCCTACAGATGACTTGAAACCCCCTGGAGATGCCTCCAAACTCCCTTGAGCTCCAGGACCGTGGTGGCACCAAGACCCCGATTGATCCAGAACCGTGGCGGCACCATGACCATGGAGGGACCACAGCTGGTCCAGAACTGTGGTGGCACCATGACCATGGAGGGACCACAGCTGGTCCAGAACTGTGATGGAATCATGACCATGGAGGGACCACGGCTGGTCCAGAACTGTGGTGGCACCATGACCATGGAGGGACCACGGCTGGTCCAGAACCGTGGTGGCACCATGACCCTGATTGATCCAGAACCGTGGTGGCACCATGACCATGAAGGGACCACGGTTGGTCCAGAACCATGGTGGCACCACAACCATGAAGGGACCACGGCTGGTCCAGAACCGTGGTGGCACCATGGCTGGTCCTGGACCATGGTGTCACCACCACCCTGACCCTCCCAAGCCCCTGGTGACCCCGTGGCCGCCCACCTCCGTTGCAGATGGTGCTGGAGTCGAACCAGCAGCCGGCGTCGGTGTCCGGGCTGGAGCTGTGGGGCCAGTGGGGGCTGTGGCTACGGTAGCTGAGGCCCCGCATGCCCGGCTCCAGCCCGTAGACCGCCCACAGGTGGTGGCCTTTGCCGTCCGTGTCCAGCACCACGTAGGGCACCGAGACTTCGCCGTCCTTGTCCACGGTGAAGGTCTGGCAGAAGCCCTCGAGCTGGAAGTCGCGGGCGTGGTCGGCCACGCTGGTGCCCATCACCCAGCGGCCGCTGCGGTGCGTGGCCTCCACCACCATGGCCAGGAAGTAGATGGAGTTGTAGATGGTGGAGAAGAGCGGGTGGACCTGGCGGGGGGGGGACAGGTCAGGGGACACCGGTGGGTGCCACGGGGTGGGGGGTGGTGGCACCCAGAGGGGGAGGGTGGGGGTGTGGTTATGTTGCGTTGGCCGTGGTCAAGGCAAGGTGGCCATGGTCATCTCCTGCTGGCCATCGTCATCTCTCATTGGCCATGGTCAAGGTAAGGTGGCCATGGTCATCTCCTGCTGGCCATGGTCAAGGTAAGGTGGCCATGGTCATCTCCTGCTGGCCATCGTCATCTCTCACTGGCCATGGTCAAGGCAAGGTGGCCATGGTCATCTCCCGCTGGCCATGGTCAAGGTAAGGTGGCCATGGTCATCTCCTGCTGGCCATGGTCAAGGTAAGGTGGCCATGGTCATCTCCTGCTGGCCATGGTCAAGGCAAGGTGGCCATGGTCATCTCCTGCTGGCCATGGTCTCCTTCCATTGCCATGGTCAACAAAGATGGTTATGGTCAACACAAGATGGCCGTGGTGATCTCCTGTTGGCCATGGTCATCTCGTGTTGGCCACGGTCATCTCCCATTGGCCACGGTCATCTTGTGTTGACCATGGTCATCTCCCATTGGCCATGGGCAACCAATATGGCCATGGTCACCTCCCATTGGCCATGGCCATCTCATACTGGCCATGGTCATTTCCCATTGGCCATGGTCATCTCATGTTGGCTGTGGTCATCTCCCACTGGATGTGGTCAATCAAGATGGCCATGGTCATCTCCTATTGGCTGTGGTAATTTCCCATTGACCACAGCCACCTCTACCCAACCCCTGCGAGATGCCCCAAACCCCCTTGAGATGCCCCCAACCCCATCAAGGTATCCCCAATCCCATGAAGATACCTCCAAACCCCCTTGAGATGCCCCCAAACCCCCCTGGGATACCCCAAACTCGGTTAAGCTGCTTCAAACCCTCCAGAGGTGTCCCCAAACCCTCCTGAGATACCCTAAACTCCATTAAGACACCTCCAACCCTCTTGGGACACCCCAAACCCTCCAGAGATACCCTCAAACCCCCTTGAGATACCCCAAACCCCCTTGAGATACCTCAAATCCCCTTGAGATACCCCAAACCCTCTAGAGATGCCCCTCAAACCCCCTGAAGATGCCCCAAACCCCCCTCAAGACATCCCCAACCCCACCAGACCCCTCCAAACCCCTTCGAGACCCCCCCCAGCCCCACCTCCGTGGGGTTGATGTTCATGGGGACCTCATAGGCCTTCTTGGCCTCCTCGAGGGCCTCGTGGAAGGAGGTGTCGGGCGAGTCGATGGTGATGGTCAGCACGGCGTCGTAGGCCAGGCGCAGCTTGGTGTTGTTGGCCAGCACCGGGTAGGGCACGTGGTGATAGGGCAGCGCGAAGGTCAGCGCGTCGTACGGGATGAACACGAACGTCCCGTCCGTCATGCCCAGGTCCTCGGCCTTCTCCAGGAGAACCTTCTGCTCCCGGCCGCCCAGCAGGACGGAGTGCATGCACATCACCACCACTGCCGGGGGGACACGGCGCGGACGTGGGGACGCGGGCGATGGCACCGGGCAGCGCCCCCCGAGTCCCGCCCTGGACTTCATCCGTTCCAGCTGTCCATCAGCGTCCATCTTCATCCATCCTTCCCTTCCCATCTCTGCCCATCCTTTATCCATCCATCCATCCATCCATCCGTCTGTCTGTCCGTCCATCCATCCATCCATCCATGGATCCATCCATCCATGGATCCATCCATCCATCCATCCATCCATCCATCCATCCATCCATCCATCCATCCCTCCCCTTCCCTCCATCTCCATCTCCACCTCCATCTCCATCTCCACCTCCACCTCCATCTCCACCTCTCTCCTCCACCTCCATCTCCCTCCTCCACCTCCATCTCCCTCCTCCATCTCCATCTCCATCTCCATCTCCATCTCCCACCTCCATCTCCCTCCTCCACCTCCACCTCCACCTCCACCTCCCTCCTCCACCTCCATCCCTCCCTCTCCCTCCCTCTCCCTCCCCGCCCTCACCTCGCACCCCGTCCGCCCTCTGCACCCTTCTCAGCGCCTGCTCCGCCTCTTCCTCGTCCTCTCCGGCCGCGGTGACCACGGTGACCGGCAGCCCCCTGGCCCTCAGCTCCCGCGCCAGCTCCGCGCCGGTCTCCACCCACAGGTCCTGCGGCGCGGCCACCACGGCCACGTGCGCCCAGCGGAAGTAGCGCAGCACGGCGTGCAGGACGCCGGCCGGCGCGGGCAGCGGCCTCACCAGAGTGACCGCTCCGGCCCCGGCGCACGCCCAGGACACCAAGGGCTTGTTCCAGGCCGCGGCCAAGAGTCCGGCGGCGCCGCAGGCCGCGGGGTTGAGGGGACCCACGATGGCGCTGGCGTAGCGCTCGGCGTTGACCAGGCCGGCCACGGCCTGGGGGGTGGCGCAGGGCTCGGGCAGCACGGCCGCGTCCCACCAGTAGCCGGCGGTCAGCGCGGGGTCGCGGTTGAGCCGCGCCACGGCCAGGCGCGAGGCCACCTCGGGCAGCGCCCGCGCCAGCAGCGGGTCACAGCCCCAGGGACCCAGCACCCCCACCTTGAAGGTGGCGGCCAGCGAGGGCAGGGGACAGGGCCCGAGCAGGAGCAGCAGCAGCAGCAGGGGGACAGGGGCCAGCGGGGGAGGCCACCGCGGGTGGTGGGACAGCAGCAGCAGCAGGAGCGGCGAGGCCGCGGCGCGGGAGGCGGCACCGCCTCGGGAGATGCCACCGCGGGAGGTGGAACCGCCTCGGGAGATGCCACCGCGGGAGGTGGAACCGCCTCGGGAGATGCCATCGCGGGAGGTGGCACCGCTGCGAGAGGCGTCCCTGTGGGAGGTGCCAGCGCAATGGGAGGTGGCACCATTGTCACCATGGGAGGGGTCACCACGGGAGGTGTCACCATGGGAGGTGTCCCCATGGCAGGGGTCACCGTTGGAGGTGTCACCATGGGAGGTGTCACCATGGGAGGTGTCACCATGGCAGGGGTCACCGTTGGAAGTGTCACCATGGGAGGTGTCACCACGGGAGGTGTCACCACGGGAGGTGTCACCATGGCAGGCGTCACTGTTGGAGGTGTCACCATGGGAGGTGTCCCCATGGCAGGGGTCACCACGGGATGTGTCACCATGGGAGGTGTGCCCATGGCAGGGGTCATCGTTGGAGGTGTCACCATGGGAGGTGTCACTGTTGGAGGTGTCACCGTTGGAGGTGTCACCATGGGAGGTGTCACCATGGGAGGTGTCACCATGGGAGGTGTCACTGTTGGAGGTGTCA
Organism: Aphelocoma coerulescens; assembly: GCF_041296385.1. Taxonomy (NCBI): domain Eukaryota; kingdom Metazoa; phylum Chordata; class Aves; order Passeriformes; family Corvidae; genus Aphelocoma; species Aphelocoma coerulescens. The sequence goes on along the minus strand of NW_027183650.1, from coordinate 72,995 downwards.
CCACGGGAGGTGTCACCATGGGAGGTGTCACCATGGCAGGGGTCACTGTTGGAGGTGTCACCATGGGAGGTGTCCCCATGGCAGGGGTCACCATTGGAGGTGTCACCATGGGAGGAGTCACCATGGCAGGGGTCACTGTTGGAGGTGTCACCACGGGAGGTGTCACCATGGGAGGTGTCACCATGGCAGGGGTCACCATTGGAGGTGTCACCATGGGAGGTGTGCCCATGGCAGGGGTCACCGTTGGAGGTGTCACCATTGGAGGTGTCACCATGGGAGGTGTGCCCATGGCAGGGGTCACTGTTGGAGGTGTCAGTTTTGGAGATGTCAACGTGGGAGATGCCACCACTGTGGGAGGTGTCACCGTTGGAGATGTCACCACGGGAGGTGCCACCATGGGAGATGCCACCACGGGAGATGCCACCACTGTGGGAGATGTCCTTCTTGGAGGTGCCACCATGGGAGATGCCACCATGGGAGATGGCACCACTGTGGGAGATGTCCTTCTTGGAGGTGCCACCACGGGAGATGCCACCATGGGAGATGGCACCACTGTGGGAGATGTCCTTCTTGGAGGTGCCACCACGGGAGGTGCCACCATGGGAGATGCCACCACTGTGGGAGATGTCCTTCTTGGAGGTGCCACCACGGGAGGTGCCACCATGGGAGATGCCACCACTGTGGGAGATGTCCTTCTTGGAGGTGCCACCACTGTGGGAGATGTTCTTCTTGGAGGTGCCACCACGGGAGATGTCGCCATGGGAGATGCCACCACTGTGGGAGACATCCTTGTTGGAGATGCCACCACTGTGGGAGATGTCCCTGTTGGAGGTGCCACCATGGGAGATGCCACCATGAGAGATGCCACCATGGGTTGCGATGCCACAAGAGGTGCCACTGCCATGGGGGGTGTCATCATTGGAGATGCTGCCATGGGAGGTGCCACCGCCATGAGAAATGTCACTGTGGCCGATGTCACCATGGGAGGTGGTGCCACAAGAGATGCCACCACCGTGGGAGATGCCACCACTGCGGGAGGTGTCACTGTGGGATGTGACACCGCCATAGGAGACGTCCTTGTGGCCGAGGTCACTGTTGGAGATGCCACCACCGTGGGAGAGGCCATTCGGGGAGACGCCACCACCAGGGGAGATGTCACTGCTGGAGATGCCACCACGGGAGATGCCACCACCGTGGGAGATGTCCCTGTGGGAGGTGTCACCGTGGAAGATGCCACGGTGGGAGACGTCACCACCATGGGGGGTCACGACGCCAGAGGTGCCACCGCCGTGGAAAATGTCACTGGGGGAGATGTCACCGTGGGAGGTGCCACCATTGGAGAAGCCCCCATGGGATGTGTCACTTTTGGAGATGCCACCGTGGGAGGTGGTGCCACAAGAGATGCCACCACCATTGGAGATGTCCCCATCAGAGACGGCACCGCTGTTGGAGATGTCACTGTGGGAGACGATGCCGTGAGAGGAGCCACCAACGTGGAAAGTGCCACCACCATGGGAGATGTCACCATGGGAGATGCCACCATGGGAGATGTTACTGTGGGAGTTGTCACTTTTCTGGGAGGTGCCACCATGGCAGAAGCCACCAGAGCAAGAGTCACCATGAGAGGAGATGCCACCACTGTGGGCGATGTCACCACTGGAGGTGCCACCGTGGGAAATGACGCTGTGAGAGGAGCCACCAACATGGAAAGTGCCACCACTGTGGGAGACGTCACTGTGGGAGGTGCCACCATGGGAGGTGCCACCAGTGTGGGAGATGATGCCATGAGCAGAGCCACCAACAATGGAGCTGTCACCGTGGGAAATGTCCCCATGCAAGATGTCACCACCATTGGAGATGCCACCACCATTGGAGATGTCACCGTGGGAGATGATGCCGTGAGAGATGCCACCAATGTGGGAAATGTCCCTGTGGGAAGTGCCACCACAGAAGGTGCCACCACCATGGGAGATGCCACTGTGGGAGGTGCCACCATGGGAGATGTCACCAGAGAAAGAGTCACCATGAGAGGAGATGCCACCAGTGTGGGAGATGTCACCGCTGGAGATGCCACCGTGGGAAACAACGCTGTGAGAGGAGTCACCAACATGGAAAGTGCCACCACCATGGGCGACATCACTGTGGGAGGTGCCACCATGGGAGGTGCCACCAGTGTGGGAGATGATGCCATGAGCAGAGCCACCAACAATGGAGCTGTCACCGTGGGAAATGTCCCCATGCAAGATGTCACCACCATTGGAGATGTCACCGTGGGAGTTGTCACTCTCCTGGGAGGTGCCACCATGGCAGAAGCCACCAGAGAAAGAGTCACCATGAGAGGAGATGCCGCCGTGGGAGATGATGCCATGGGAGGTGCCACCACAGCTGGAAATGTCACCGCTGGAGATGCCACCATGGGAAACAACGCTGTGAGAGGAGCCACCAACATGGAAAGTGCCACCACTGTGGGAGACGTCACTGTGGGAGGTGCCACCATGGGAGGTGCCACCAGTGTGGGAGATGATGCCATGAGCAGAGCCACCAACAATGGAGCTGTCACCGTGGGAAATGCCCCCATGTGAGACGTCACCACCATTGGAGATGCCACCACCGTGGGAGATGTCACCACCATTGGAGATGTCACCGTGGGAGTTGCCACTCTCCTGGGAGGTGCCACCATGGCAGAAGCCACCAGAGAAAGAGTCACCATGAGAGGAGATGCCACCACTGTGGGAGATGATGCCATGGGAGGTGCCACCACCGTGGGCGAGGTCACTGTGGGAGGTGCCACCACGGGATGTGCCACCACTGCGGGAGATGTCACCGCTGGAGATGCCACCGTGGGAGATGATGCTGTGGGAGGTGCCACCACCGTGGGAAACGTCACCGTTGTGGGTGTCGCTGTGGTGGATGCCACCGCGGGAGGTGCTGGTGTCACCATGGGATGTACCGGTGTCACCATGGGAGGTGCTGGTGTCACCATGGGATGTGCCGGTGTCACCGTGGGAGGTGCCGGTGTCATCCTGGGAGGTGCCACCACCACTCGAGACGATGCCACGAGAGGTGCCACCAACGGGGGAAATGCCACCACGGTGGGAGGTGTCCCCGGTGCCACCCTGGGCTGTCCCGGTGCCACCGCGGGCGGGGTCCCCGCCGTCCCCAGCCCCGTCCCCGCGGGGCCGCATGTCCAGGCTGTGCCGGGGCCGAGACCCCTCAGGGCCGGGGGTGGCCGGAGGCGTCCAGCGATGTCACCATGGCCACCATGGGAGGGTCACCTGGGGGACACGCTGTGGTCAGTGGGGAGGGGGTCAGTGGTCAGTGGTCAGTGGGACGGGGTCAGTGGTCAATGGGAGGGGTCACTGGTCAGTGGGGGGCTCCCAGGGGTGGTCAGTGGTCCCTGGGGGGAGTCAGTGGCCAGTGGGGGGAGTCAGTGGTCAGTGGGAGGGGTCAGTGGTCAGTGGGAGGGGTCAGTGGTCAGTGGGGGGCTCCCAGGGGTGGTCAGTGGTCAGTGGGGGGAGTCAGTGGTCATTGGGGGTGGTCAGCGAGGGGGTCAGTGGTCATTGGGGGGGTCAGTGGTCAGCGGTCAGTGGTTTGGGTCAGTGGTCAGTGGGGATGGTCAGTGAGGGGGCCAGTCATTGGGGGGGCCAGTGGTCAGCGGTCAGTTGGGGGTCAGTGGTCACTGGGGGGTCAGTGGTCATTGGGGGGGTCAGTGGTCACTGGGGGTCAGTGGCAGTGGTCAGTGGTCAGTGGTCACTGGGGGGTCAGTGGTCAGTGGGGGGGTCAGTGGTCAGTGGTCAGCGGTCAGTGGGGGCAGTGGCGGTGGTCACTGGTCAGTGGTCACTGGGGGGTCAGTGGTCACTGGGGGGTCAGTGGTCAGTGGTCAGCGGTCAGTGAGGGGTCAGTGGTCACTGGGGGGTCAGTGGTCAGTGGTCAGCGGTCAGTGGGGGGTCAGTGGTCAGTGGTCAGTGGTCACTGGGGGTCAGTGGTCACTGGGGGGCAGTGGTCAGTGGTCAGCGGACAGTGAGGGGTCAGTGGTCACTGGGGGGTCAGTGGTCACTGGGGGGTCAGTGGTCAGTGGTCAGCGGTCAGTGGGGGGTCAGCGGTCAGTGGGGGGTCAGTGGTCACTGGGGGGTCAGCGGTCAGTGGGGGGTCAGTGGTCAGTGGTTCCCGGAAGGGGGGTGGGGGAGGGGAGTGGGGGGGGATGAGCCGGCCCTGCCCCCCCCATTCCCATCATCCCCCGCGGCCCCGTTAATCCCCCGGGGGGGGAGGGGTTAAACCCGGGATAATCCCCCCTCCCCCTCCCCCTCCCCCATCGCCCCTCCCCCCCTTCCCGCCCATCCCCCCCCGGGCGGGGCCACGTGGGAGAGCGGGGGGGGGGGAGGGGGGGGACACGGGGGGGACAACGGGGACACCCCTGGGGCGGGGGACACCCCCGGTGCCACATCCCGGTGCCACATCCCGGTGCCACATCCCGGTGCCACCTGTGCCCCGTGTCACCTGCCCTGGGTGCCACCTGTGCCCCATGTCACCCACATCTGGTGTCACCTGTGCCCTCTGTCACCTGCCCTGGGTGTCACCTGTGCCCCGTGCCACCTACAGTGCCACCTGTGCCCTGTGTCACCCGCTCCGGGTGTCACCTGTGCCCCGTGCCACCTGCAGTGCCACCTGTGCCCTGTGTCACCTGTACCTGGTGTCACCTGTGCCCCGTGCCACCTGCAGTGCCACCTGTGCCCCGTGCCACCTGCAGTGCCACCTGTGCCCTGTGTCACCCACATCTGGTGCCACCTGTGCCCCGTGCCACCTGCAGTGCCACCTGTGCCCTGTGTCACCTGCCCTGGGTGTCACCTGTGCCCCGTGCCACCTGCAGTGCCACCTGTGCCCTGTGTCACCTGTACCTGGTGTCACCTGTGCCCCGTGCCACCTGCAGTGCCACCTGTGCCCTGTGTCACCCGCTCCGGGTGTCACCTGTGCCCCGTGCCACCTGCAGTGCCACCTGTGCCCTCTGTCACCCGCTCCGGGTGTCACCTGTGCCCCGTGCCACCTGCAGTGCCACCTGTGCCCTCTGTCACCCGCTCCGGGTGTCACCTGTGCCCCGTGCCACCTGCAGTGTCACCTGTGCCCTCTGTCACCTGCCCTGGGTGTCACCTGTGCCCTGTGCCACCTACAGTGCCACCCGTGCCCCATGCCGTCCACATCTGGTGCCACCTGTGCCCCGTGTCACCTGTACCCGGTGTCACCTGTGCCCTCTGTCACCTGCCCTGGGTGCCACCTGTGCCCCGTGCCACCTACAGTGCCACCCGTGCCCCATGCCATCCACATCTGGTGTCACCTGTGCCCTGTGTCACCTGCAGTGTCACCTGTGCCCCGTGTCACCTGTACCCGGTGTCACCTGTGCCCCGTGCCACCTGCAGTGCCACCTGTGCCCTCTGTCACCCACATCTGGTGTCACCGGTGCCCCGTGTCACCTGCAGTGCCACCTGTGCCCTGTGTCACCTGTGCCGGGTGTCACCTGTGCCCTCCAGGTGCTCTGGGTGTCACCTGCTCCAGGTGTCACCTGCCCCGGGTGTCACTTCTGCCCACCGGGTGCTGCGGGTGTCACCGGTGCCCTCTGTCACCTGTGCCCTGTGTCACCTGTGCCAGGTGTCACCTGCCCTGGGTGTCACCGGTGCCCTGTGTCACCTGTGCCAGGTGTCAACTGCTCAGTGTCACCTGTGCCCTGTGTCACCTGTGCCAGGTGTCACCTGCTTAGTGTCACCTGTGCCCTGTGTCACCTGTGCCCTCTGTCACCAGTGCCCTGTGTCACCTGTGCCCTGTGTCACCTGTGCCAGGTAGGTGTCACCTGCCCTGGGTGCCACCTGTGTCTCTGGGGTGTCCGTCCCGCCCGGTGTCACCCGGTGTCACCCCAGTCCCGGGACAGGCCCCGCCCTAATCCCGCCCTGGTTATTCTGGGATCCTTCATCCCCGGGCACGGGGAGGTGGCACCTCTGCGTCACCCGCGCCTGGCACGCGTCACCCGCACGCGGCCCTGGGGTCGAGCGTCGCGTGTCACCTGTCCCTGTCACCTGTCCTGGCACGCGGCACGCGTCAAACCTCCCCGCTCAGATGGCACCTGTCACCTCCCCGTGTCACCCGCCCGCCTGGCACACCTGTGCCTGGCACACCTGTACCTGTCACCTCCCCGTGTCACCCACCCGCCTGGCACACCTGTGCCTGGCACACCTGTACCGGGCACACCTGTACCTGGCACACCTGTGCCTGGCACACCTGTACCTGTCACCTCCCTGTGTCACCCGCCCGCCTGTCACACCTGTACCTGGCACACCTGTACCTGCCACACATTACCTGTCACGTCACAGGTCACCTGTCATCTGTCACACCTGTACCTGTCACCTGTCACCTGTCACCTGTCACCTGGCACACCTGTACCTGGCACACCTGTACCTGTCACCTCCCCATGTCACCCGCCCACCTGGCACACCTGTACCTGGCACACCTGTACCTGTCACACCTGTGCCTGGCACACCTGTACCTGTCACACACCATCTGTCACACCTGTACCTGTCACGCATCACCTGTCACGTCACAGGTCACCTGTCACCTGGCACACCTGTACCTGTCACACCTGTACCTGGCACACCTGTACCTGGCACACCTGTGGCTGGCACACCTGTACCTGCCACACATTACCTGTCACATCACAGGTCACCTGTCATCTGTCACACCTGTACCTGTCACCTGTCACCTGTCACCTGGCACACCTGTACTGGGCACACCTGTACCTGTCACCTCCCCGTGTCACCCGCCCGCCTGTCACACCTGTACCTGGCACACCTGTACCTGGCACACACCATCTGTCACACCTGTACCTGCCACACATCACCTGTCATGTCACAGGTCACCTGTCATCTGTCACACGTGTACCTGTCACACATCACCTGGCACACCTGTACCTGGCACACCTGTACCTGTCACCTCCCCGGGTCACCCGCCCGCTTGTCACACATCACCTGTCACACCTGTGCCTGTCACCTGTCACCTGTCACCCGTCACGTGTCACACATCACCTGTCACACCTGTACCTGGCACACCTGTCACCTGTCACATGTCACTTGTCACCTGTCACCTGTCACACCTGTACCTGTCACACCTCTGCCTGTCACCTGTCACCTGTCACCCGTCATGTGTCACACCTGTACCTGTCACCTGTCACACCTGTACCTGTCACACGTCACGTGTCACCCCTGTGCTGTCACACCTGAACCTGTCACCTGCATGTCACACATCACCTGTCACCCCTGTCACCTGTCACACCTGTGCCTGTCACACCTGTACTTGTCACCAGTCACCTGTCACACCTGTACAGTCACACCTGTACCTGTCACACATCACGTGTCACCCCTGTACCTGTCACCTGTCACACCTGTACAGTCACACCTGTACCTGTCACACGTCACGTGTCACCCCTGTACCTGTCACCTGTCACCTGTCACACCTGAACCTGTCACACCTGTGCTTGTCACCTGCGTGTCACACATCACCTGTCACACATCACCTGTCACCCCTGTCAGGGACACGTCACACCTGGCACCCGTCACCCCGCGCACCCCAAAGCCCTTCCAGGCCCCCCCAACCCCCCCAGGGAGGGACCCCAACACCCCAAAGGGACCCAAACACCCCTGGGTGCCCCAAACCCCCCCAGGTGGCTCAGGTGTCACACCCACACCCCGGGGGTCCCCAAACCCCCCCCAGGTGGCTCAGGTGTCACCCCAACACCCCTGGGTGCCCCAAACTCCCCCCAGGTGGCTCAGGTGTCACCCCAACACCCCGGGGGGGTCCCCAAACCCCCCCCAGGTGGCTCAGGTGTCACCCCAACACCCCGGGGGGGGTCCCTAAAAGCCCCCCCAGGTGGCTCAGGTGTCACCCCAACACCCCGGGGGGGTCCCCAAAAGCCCCCCCAGGTGGCTCAGGTGTCACCCCCACACCCCGGGGGGGGTCCCCAAAAGCCCCCCCAGGTGGCTCAGGTGTCACCCCAACACCCCGGGGGGGTCCCCAAAAGCCCCCCCAGGTGGCTCAGGTGTCACCCCCACACCCCGGGGGGGTCCCCAAACCCCCCCCAGGTGGCTCAGGTGTCACCCCAACACCCCGGGGGGTCCCCAAACCCCCCCCAGGTGACCCCAATATCTCCACAGAGGACCCGGATGGTCGGGGGGGTCACCCCAAGACCCCCGGGGGGGTCCCAGGAATCGGGGGGGGATGGGGGGGCACCGCAAGACCCCCAAAGGAGACCCAAGACCCCGGGGGGGGACCCCAAAAATCCTGCGGTGGGGTGGGGGGGAGGTCCCAGGGGTCTGGGGGGGTCCCAAGGATCGGGGGGGGCACCCCAAGAATCCCAAAAGGGTCCCAAAAATAAGAGGGGGGGGCACCCCAAGACCCCCGCGGGGGTCCCAGGGGTCGGGGGGGGTTCCAGGAATCCGGGGGGGGGGTCCCAAATCGGGGGGGGGGGGGGGCACCCCAAGACCCCCAGAGGAGACCCAAGACCCCCGGGGAGGGGGGTCCCAGAATGGGGGGGGGGCATCCCAGGGGTCTGGGGGGGGGTCCCAGGGCTCAGGGGGGGCACCCCAAAGACCCCTGGGGGGGCTCCCAGGAATGGGGGGGGCGCCCCTTAATTGCCCTCAGGTACCGGGGGGGCCTTAATTGAGGGGGGGGTCCCTTAATTGGGGGGGTCCCTTAATTGGGGAGGATCCCTTAATTGGGGAGGGTCCCTTAATTGGGGGGGGTCCCTTCCCTTAATTGGGGGGGGTCGCTTAATTCCCGCCGGGGTGGGGGCGGGGGGTCCCTCACCTGGGGGGTGGGGGAGGGGCGGCTTTGGGGGTCTCTCACCTGTCCGCAGGTCCCGGGGGGGGTCCCGGGGGGGGGTCCGGGGGGGGTTTGGGGGGTCCCGGGGGGGGTCCCGGGGGGGGGTCCCGGGGGGGTCTCAGCGCTGCCCCCAGGGAGCCCCCGCGGCCGCCGTCGCTCGTGTGCGGCCGCAGCGGGGGGGGGCGGGGGGGGCCCCTAATCCCCCCTCCCCTCCCCCACCCCCCCCCGTTAATCCGATTTGCTCCCGGGGGGGGGGGGGAGGGGACGGTGGGGACGCGGGGACACGCGGGGGGGGAGGGGAGGGGTGGGGGGGGGGGACCCACGAGGGGATGGGGCTGGGGGGGCTTTGGGGGGCTCGGGGGACATGGGGGGGCTGGGGGGGGACACTCGTGGGGAGGGTCCGGGGGGGCTGTGGGTGGGGGGGGGACACGAGGGGACATTGGGGGGACACGGGTGACACCCGTGGGGGGGTCTGGGGGTCTTTGAAGGGGTGGAGGGGACACGAGGGGGACACGAGGGGGACACGGGGGAGACCCGTGGGGGGGTTCGGGGGCTCTGGGGGGGTTCTGGTGGGGGGGGCACACGAGGAGGACACCCGTGGGGGGGTCTGGGGGTCTTGGGAGGGGAGGGGGGGACACGAGGGGGACACGAGGGGGACACGAGAAGGACACGAGGGGGACACGGGGACAGCCGTGGGGGGTCTGGGGGGCTCTGGGGCGTGGGGGGGACACGGGGGGACACGAGGGGGACATTGGGGGGACATTGGGGTGACACTCGTGGGGGGGGTCTGGAGGTCTTGGGAGGGGAGGGGAGGGGAGACACGAGGGGGACACGAGGGGGACATTGGGGGCACAGGGGGTGACACCCGTGAGGGGACCCTGGGGGGCTCTGGGGCGTGGGGGGGACACGGGGGGACACGAGGGGACATTGGGGGGACATTGGGGGGACATTGGGGGGGACATTGCGGGGACACTCGTGGGGGGGGTCTGGAGGTCTTGGGAGGGGAGGGGGGACACACGAGGGGACACGGGGACACCCGTGGGGGGGTCTGGGGGGCTCTGGGGGGGCTGTGGGTGGGGGGGGGACACGAAGGGACATTGGGGGGACACGGGTGACACCGCGGGGGGGTCTGGGGGGCTCTGGGGCGTGGGGGGGACATTGGGGGGACACGAGGGGACATTGGGGGGACATTGGGGGGACACCCGTGGGGGGGGTCTGGGGGGTCTTGGGTGGGGAGGGGGACACGAAGGGGACACGGGGACACCCGTGGGGGGTTCGGGGGGGCTCTGGGGGGGCCGTGGGTGGGGGGGGGGACACAGGAGGGGACATTGGGGGGACACCCGTTGGGGGGGTCTGGGGGGCTCTGGGGCGTGGGGGGGGACATTGGGGGGACACGGGGGACACCCGTGGGGGGACCCTGAGGGGCTCTGGGGGGCTCTGAGGTGGCTCTGTGGGTGGGGGGGGGACACGAGGGGGACATTGGGGGGACACGGGTGACACCCGTGGGGGGGTCCGGGGGGGGGTCTGGGGTGTGGGGGGGGACACGGTGACACCCGTGGGGGGGAGAATTGGGGGGGTGGCCCCAGCCCGGGGGCGTCCCAGCGGCTCGGGGGGGTCCAAAGGGGGACGCGAGGGGAATTTGGGGGCTCCGCGCCCCCCCCGGAACCCCAAAACTGCCCCAAAATGCCCCAAAACGGGGCCGGGCCCCGCGCCCCTCCCCCCGGCCGCAGCTGTCAATCAAAGCTAAGCCACGCCTCCTCCCGGCAGGCCGCGCCCCATTCACGCCTTATAAGGGCAATGCCCATATTATGGGCAGGCCACGCCCACTCGCAACGGCCACGCCCCTTTCGCCGCGTCTGTGGCCGCCGCCATGTTGGATGTGGGCGGAAAGCGGAAGTGACGTCACGGAAGGCGGCAGCCCGGGCGGAAGTGAAGGCGGCGGGAAAGAGGTGAGGGGAGACTGGGGGGAACTGGGAGGGAACTGGGGGGGACTGGGGGATACTGGGATGGACTGGGGGGACTGGGAGGGACTGTGGGGGAACTGGGAAGGGACTGGGAGGGAACTGGGAGAGGCTGGGAGAGACTAGGAGGGAACTGGAGGGCACTGGGGGGGACTGGGAGGGAACTGGGAGGGACTGGGGGGGGACTGGGATGGACTGGGGGGGACTGGGGGGGACTGGGAGGGAATTGGGGAGGGGGACTGGGAAGGAACTGGGAGGGAATTGGGACGGACTGGGATGGAACTGGGGGGCACTGGGAGGGAACTGGGATGGAATTAGGGGGAACTGGGAGGGACTGGGGGGGGGACTGGGGGACACTGGGAGTGACTGGGAGAACTGGGATGGGAGCACTGGGAGCTCCTGGGATCGCTGGTGCTGGTCATACTGGGAGCAATGGGTTATACTGGGAGGGCTGGGACATACTGGGAGCACTGGGTCATACTGGGCTATACTGGGCTATACTGGGTCGTACTGGGTTATACTGGGTTATACTGGGTCATACTGGGCCATACTGGGAGGTTCCGGATCTTTCCCGCCCCATTTTGGGAAGTTTTGGCGTCCCCCCCCCCTCCCCCCACCCCCCCCCCCTTTTGCATTTTGGTCTCTCCCAAGAAGTTCCTCCCCTTCGCCCAAAGGTTTTGGGATCTCCCATTGAAGTTTTGGGGTCCCCCCGTGGGATTTCGGGATCGGGGATTTTTTGGGATCCTCCCTGGAATTTTTGGGATCCCTCTGGAATTTTTTGGGGTCTCTGGGGTGGAAATTTGGGGCTGAATCTGGAATTTTTTGGGGTCTCTGAGGTGGAAATTCGGGCTCCAAGCTGAATTTTTTCTCCCATTCCCAGATTTTTTCGGGCTCCCCCTTGGGAATTTCGGGATCCCGGAATTTTTGGGATCCTCCCTGGAATTTCGGGATCCCTCTGGAATTTTTTGGGGTCTCTGAGGTGGAAATTTGGGGCCAAAGCTGAATTTTTTTCTCCCAATTCCCGGATTTTTTTTGGGGTCCGCCTTCGGGATTTTGGAATCCCAGAATTTTTTGGGATCCTCCCCTGGAATTTTTGGGATCCCTCTGGAATTTTTTGGGGTCTCTGAGGTGGAAATTTGGGGCCAAATCTGCATTTTTTTCTCCCATTCCCGGATTTTTTTTTTGGGGTCCCCCTTTGGACTTTCGGGCTCAGGGATTTTTTTGGGATCCCTCTGGAATTTTTGGGGATCCCTCTGGAATTTTTTGGGGTCTCCGGGGTGGAAATTTGGGGCCGAATCTGGAATTTTCGGGGTCCCTGGGGTGAATTTTGGGCTCCCTGGGGTGCAAATTCGGGCTCCAATCTTCATTTTTTCCCTCTTTCCCGCAGGATTTTCCACCCATTCCCGGATTTTTTCGGGCTCCCCCTTGGGAATTTCGGGACCGGGGATTTTTGGGGATCCCCCCCCTGGAATTTTTGGGGCTCCCTGTGGAATTTTGGCGGGCTCCATGACCGTGCACAACCTGTACATCTTCGACCGCGGCGGCTGCTGCCTCTTCTACAGCGAATGGCACCGGCGGCGCCCGGCGGGCATGGCCCAGCAGGAGGTGCGGGGCAGCGCCGGCAATGCCGGCAATTCCGGGGATTTCGGGAATTTCGGGAATTCTGGGGGTGCTGGGGAATTCCGGGAAGCCGCGAATTTGGGGAATTTCGGGATTTTTGGGGGTTTTTTTGAATTTTTGGGGCTTTTTTTGGCGATTTTTGGGGCTTTTTTGGGAATATTTTGGGAATATTTTGGGGGTCTTTTGGGAACTTCAGGAAATTTTCGGGAATTTTGGGGATTTTTGGGGGATTTTCAGGAATTTTGGGGATTTTTTTGGCGATTTTTGGCGCATTTTTAGGAATTTTTTGGGAATATTTTGGGAATATTTTCAGGGTCTTTTGGGAACTTCAGGAAATTTTCGGGAATTTTGGGGATTTTTTGGGGATTTTCAGGAATTTTGGGGATTTTTTGGCGATTTTTAGGGATTTTTGGGGCTTTTTTAGGAATTTTTGGGGAATATTTTGGAGTTTTGGGGGGTCTCTTGGGAACTTCGGGAGATTTGGGGGATTTTGGGGATTTTCGGGAATTTTGGGTATTTTTGGGGGATTTTTGGGGATTTTTTGGGGATTTTTGGGGCTTTTTTGGGATTTTTCTGGGACTATTTTGGATTTTTGGGGTCTTTTGGGAACTTTGGGAGAATTTTGGGGAATTTTTGGGAATTTTCGGGGAGTTTTTGGGAATTTGTTGGAATTTTTTGGAATTTGTGGGGATCTTTGGGAATTCCAGGGATTTCGAGGATTTCGGGAATTCCGGGGCTCTGGGGGTGCTGGGGAATTCCGGGAAGCCGCGAATTTGGGGAATTTCGGGGATTTTTTGGGGATTTTCAGGGAGTTTTTGGGGGTTTTTTGAATTTTTGGGGCTTTTTTTGGCGATTTTTAGGGCTTTTTTGGGAATATTTTGGGAATATTTTGGGGGACTTTTGGGAACTTCAGGAAATTTTCGGGAATTTTGGGGATTTTTTGGGGAATTTTTTGGAATTTTGGGGGATTTTCAGGAATTTTGGGGATTTTTGGGGAATTTTCAGGGTTTTTTGAGGAATTTTTTGGAATTTGCGGGGATTTTCAGGAATTTTGGGGATTTTTGGGGAATTTTCAGGGATTTTTGAGGAATTTTTTGGAATTTGCGGGGATTTTCAGGAATTTTGGGGATTTTTTGGCGATTTTTAGGGATTTTTGGGGCTTTTTTGGGAATATTTTGGGAATATTTTCAGGGTCTTTTGGGAACTTCAGGAGATTTTCAGGAATTTTGGGGATTTGGGGGAATTTTTGGGGATTTTTTGGGAATTTTTTGGAATTTGGGGGGATTTTCAGGAATTTTGGGGATTTTTTGGCGATTTTTAGGGATTTTTGGGGCTTTTTTAGGAATTTTTTGGGAACATTTTGGAGTTTTGGGGATATTTTGGGAACTTCGGGAGATTTTCGGGAATTTTGGGGATTTGGGGGAATTTTGGGGGATTTTTGGGAATTTTTGGGGATTTTCAGGAATTTTGGGGATTTTTTTGGCGATTTTTGGCACTTTTTAACGAATTTTTTGGGAATATTTTGGGAATATTTTGGGGGTCTTTTGGGAACTTCAGGAAATTTTCGGGAATTTTGGGGATTTGGGGGAATTTTCGGGGATTTTTGAGGGATTTTTGGGGATTTTTTTGAAATTTTTGGGGGATTTTTGGGGTTTTTGGGGAATATTTTGGGAATATTTTGGAGTTTTTGGGGGCTCTTTTGGGAACTTTTGGAGAATTTGGGGGATTTGGGGGGATTTTGGGGAATTTTGGAGAATTTTCAGCAGTTTTCGGGGAGTTTTTGGGAATTTTTTGGAATTTGTGAGGAGTTTGGGAATTTTTGGGAATTCCGGGGATTTCGGGGCTCTGGGGGCGCTGGGGAATTCTGGGAAGCCGCGAATTTGGGCAGTTTTGGGGAATTTTGGGGAATTTCGGGGAATTTTGGGGAGGTTTTGGGTTTTTTTTGAATTTTTGGGGCTTTTTTTGGCGATTTTTGGGGCTTTTTTGGGAATATTTTGGGGCTTTTTTGGGAATATTTTGGGAATATTTCGGGGGGTCTTTTGGGAACTTCAGGAAATTTTCGGGAATTTTGGGGATTTGGGGGAATTTTCGGGGATTTTTGAGGGATTTTTGGGGATTTTTTTGAAATTTTTGGGGGATTTTTGGGGTTTTTGGGGAATATTTTGGGAATATTTTGGAGTTTTTGGGGGGGCTTTTGGGAACTTTGGGAGAATTTGGGGGATTTGGGGGGATTTTCGGGAATTTTGGAGAATTTTCAGCAGTTTTTGGGGAGTTTTTGGGAATTTTTTGGAATTTGTGAGGAGTTTGGGAATTTTTGGGAATTCCGGGGATTTCGGGGCTCTGGGGGTGCTGGGGAATTCCGGGAAGCCGCGAATTTGGGCAGTTTTGGGGAATTTTGGGGAATTTTGGGGAATTTTGGGGAGGTTTTGGGGTTTTTTTTTAATTTTTGGGGCTTTTTTTGGCGATTTTTCGGGATTTTTCGGGCTTTTTTAGGAATTTTTGGGAATATTTTGGAGTTTTTGGGGGGGTCTTTTGGGAACTTTGGGATGTTTTGGGGAATTTTTTGGGCTTTTCGGGGATTTTCAGGGATTTTGGGGATTTGGGGGAATTTTTTGGGAACTTTTTGAGAATTTATTTGGAATTTGTGGGGATTTTCGGGAATTTTTGGGAGTTCCGGGGATTTTGGGGATTTCGGGATCTGGGAGTGCTGGGGAATTCCGGGAAGCCGGGAATTTGGGCAGTTTTGGGGAATTTTGGGGAATTTCGGGAATTTTTGGGAATTTTTTGGTGATTTGGGGGATTTTTGGGGATTTTTTTGAAATTTTTGGGGGATTTTTGGGGTTTTTGAGGAATTTTTTGGGCATATTTTGGAGTTTTTGGGGGTCTTTTGGGAACTTTGGGAGATTTGGGGGAATTTTCGGGGTTTTTCGGGGATTTTTTGGGAATTTTTTTGGAATTTGTGGGGATTTTGGGGAATTTTTGGGAATTTCGGGGGTTTTGGGGAATTTTTGGGGGATTTTCAGGGATTTTTGGGGGGTCTGGGGAGGGATTTGGGGGGGTTTCGAGGGGGATTTTTGGGGGGAATTTGTGAATTTTGGGGGGATTTGGGGGTTGGGATCCTGCAGGGGGAGGTTGGGATTTGGGAATTTTGGGAATTCGGGGATTTTTTGGGGGGGAATTTGGGGGGGTCTGGGAGGGTTCGGGGATCCCTCAGTGGGAGATTTGGGGAAACTGGGGGGGGGTGGGGATTCCTAAAAAATCCCCAAATCCCCCCCAAAATTCCCAAATTTCCCCACATTTCCCCCCAAATCCCCTAAAATTCCCCTAAAATCCCCCTGAAATCCCAAAAAATTCCCCAAAACCCCCCCGAAATTCACAAAAAACCCAAATCCCCCCCAAAATCCCCAAAAATTCCCCAAATCCCCTCCAGCCCCCCCCCGCCCCAATCCCCCCCAAATTCCCGAAAATCTGCCTGAAGTCCCCTAAAATTCCCCAAATCCCCCCAAAATCCCCAAAATGCCCCAAATTCCCCCCAAATCCCCGAAAATTCCCCCAAATTCCCAAATCCCCGCCAGAATTCCCAAAAATCCCCCCAGATCCCTTAAAACTCCCCCCAAATTTCCCCAAAATTGCCTAAAATTCCCCTAAAATCCCCCAAAATCCCCCAAATTTCCCCCAAATTCCCCCAAATCCCCTGAAACCCCCCCCAATTCCCAAATTCCCACCAGAATTCCCTAAAATCCCCCCAAAATCCCCCCAAATCCCCTAAAATTCTCCCCAAATCCCAAAAAACTCCCTCAAATCCCCCCAAATTCCCAAAAATTCCCTCAAATTCCCCCCAAATCCCCCAAAATCCTCTAAAACTCCCCCAAACCCTCCAAAATTGCCTAAAATTTCCCTAAAATCCCCCCAAAATCCCCTAAAATTCCCTAAAATCCCCCCAAATCCCCCCAAAATCCCCTAAAATTCCTCAAAATCCCCCCAAAATTTCCCCAAATTCCCCCAAATCCCCTGAAACCCTCCAAATTCCCAAATTCCCACCAGAATTCCCTAAAATCCCCCCAAATTCCCCCCAAAATCCCCCAGAATTCCCAAAAATTCCCTCAAATCCCCCCCAAATTCCCAAAACTCCCCCCAAATCCCCCAAAATCCCCTAAAATTCCCCCAAATTCCCCCAAAATTGCCTAAAATTCCCCTAAAAATCCCCCAAAATCCTCTAAAATCCCCCCAAATTCCCAAAAATCCCCTGAAATTCCCCCCAAAATCCCCCAGAATTCCCCCGAACCCCCTAAAATTCCCCCCAAATTCCTAAAAATTCCTAAAAGTTCCCCAAATTCCCCTAAAATTCTCCCCAAATCTCCGAAAAATTCCCCCAAATCCCACCCAAAATCCCCAAAAATCCCCCCAAATCCCCAAAAATCCCCCCAAATCCCCTCAAAAATCCCCAAAATCCCCCAAATCCCCCCAAATCCCCCCAAAATTCCCCAAATCCCCCCAAATTCCCGCTTTCCGGCAGGAGTTCAAGCTGATGTTCGCTCCTTCGTGGCCAAGATGAGTCCCACGGACATGTATCCCAAATTCCGGCCGGGAACCCCAAAAATCCCCAAAAAATCCCCAAATTCCGGCCGGGAACCCCAAAAATCCCCCAAAAAATCCCCAAATTCCGGCCGGGAACCCCAAAAATCCCCCAAAAAATCCCAAATTCCGGCCGGGAACCCCAAAAATCCCCAAATTCCCCCAAAAAATCCCCAGATTCCGGCCGGGAACCCCAAAAATCCCCAAAAAATCCCAAATTCCGGCCGGGAACCCCAAAAATCCCCAAATTCCCCCAAAAAATCCCCAAATTCCGGCTGGGAACCCCAAAAATCCCCAAATTCCGGCCGGGAACCCCAAAAAATCCCCAAATTCCCCCAAAAAATCCCCAAATTCCGGCTGGGAACCCCAAAAATCCCCAAATTCCGGCCGGGAACCCCAAAAATCCCCAAATTCCCCCAAAAAATCCCCAAATTCCCCCAAAAAATCCCCAAATTCCGGCCGGGAACCCCAAAAATCCCCAAATTCCCCCCAAAAATCCCCAAATTCCGGCCGGGAACCCCAAAAATCCCCAAATTCCCCCAAAAAATCCCCAAATTCCGGCCGGGAACCCCAAAAATCCCCAAATTCCGGCCGGGAACCCCAAAAATCCCCAAATTCCCCCAAAAAATCCCCAAATTCCCCCAAAAAATCCCCAAATTCCGGCCGGGAACCCCAAAAATCCCCCCAAAAATCCCCAAATTCCGGCCGGGAACCCCAAAAATCCCCAAAAAATCCCCAAATTCCGGCTGGGAACCCCAAAAATCCCCAAATTCCCCCAAAAAATCCCCAAATTCCGGCTGGGAACCCCAAAAATCCCCAAATTCCCCCCAAAAATCCCCAAATTCCGGCCGGGAACCCCAAAAATCCCCCAAAAAATCCCCAAATTCCGGCCGGGAACCCCAAAAATCCCCAAATTCCCCCCAAAAATCCCCAAATTCCAGCCGGGAACCCCAAAAATCCCCAAAAAATCCCAAATTCCGGCCGGGAACCCCAAAAAATCCCCAAATTCCCCCAAAAAATCCCCAAATTCCGGCCGGGAACCCCAAAAATCCCCAAATTCCGGCCGGGAACCCCAAAAATCCCCAAATTCCCCCAAAAAATCCCCAAATTCCCCCAAAAAATCCCCAAATTCCGGCCGGGAACCCCAAAAATCCCCAAATTCCCCCCAAAAATCCCCAAATTCCGGCCGGGAACCCCAAAAATCCCCAAATTCCCCCAAAAAATCCCCAAATTCCGGCCGGGAACCCCAAAAATCCCCCAAAAAATCCCCAAATTCCGGCCGGGAACCCCAAAAATCCCCAAATTCCCCCCAAAAATCCCCAAATTCCGGCCGGGAACCCCAAAAATCCCCAAATTCCCCCAAAAAATCCCCAAATTCCGGCCGGGAACCCCAAAAATCCCCAAATTCCCCCAAAAAATCCCCAAATTCCCCCAAAAAATCCCCAAATTCCGGCCGGGAACCCCAAAAATCCCCAAATTCCCCCCAAAAATCCCCAAATTCCGGCCGGGAACCCCAAAAATCCCCAAATTCCCCCAAAAAATCCCCAAATTCCGGCCGGGAACCCCAAAAATCCCCAAATTCCCCCAAAAAATCCCCAAATTCCGGCC
This sequence comes from Aphelocoma coerulescens, assembly GCF_041296385.1. Taxonomy (NCBI): domain Eukaryota; kingdom Metazoa; phylum Chordata; class Aves; order Passeriformes; family Corvidae; genus Aphelocoma; species Aphelocoma coerulescens. The sequence goes on along the minus strand of NW_027183650.1, from coordinate 54,375 downwards.
GGGAACCCCAAAAATCCCCAAATTCCGGCCGGGAACCCCAAAAATCCCCAAATTCCCCCAAAAAATCCCCAAATTCCCCCAAAAAATCCCCAAATTCCGGCCGGGAACCCCAAAAATCCCCAAATTCCCCCCAAAAATCCCCAAATTCCGGCTGGGAACCCCAAAAATGCCCAAAAAATCCCCAAATTCCGGCCGGGAACCCCAAAAATCCCCAAATTCCGGCCGGGAACCCCAAAAATCCCCAAATTCCCCCAAAAAATCCCCAAATTCCCCCAAAAAATCCCCAAATTCCGGCCGGGAACCCCAAAAATCCCCAAATTCCCCCCAAAAATCCCCAAATTCCGGCCGGGAACCCCAAAAATCCCCAAATTCCCCCAAAAAATCCCCAAATTCCGGCCGGGAACCCCAAAAATCCCCAAATTCCCCCCAAAAATCCCCAAATTCCAGCCGGGAACCCCAAAAATCCCCAAATTCCCCCCAAAAATCCCCAAATTCCAGCCGGGAACCCCAAAAAATCCCCGGGAATCCCCCAAAAAATCCCCAAATTCCGGCCGGGAATCCCAAAAAATCCCCGGGAATCCCCCCAAAAATCCCCAAATTCCGGCCGGGAACCCCAAAAAATCCCCAAATTCCCCCCAAAAATCCCCAAATTCCGGCTGGGAACCCCAAAAATCCCCGGGAATCCCCCAAAAAATCCCCAGGAATCCCCCCAAAAATCCCCAAATTCCGGCCGGGAACCCCAAAATCCCCGGGAACCCCCAAAAAATCCCCAAATTCCGGCCGGGAACCCCAAAAAATCCCCGGGAATCCCCAAAAAATCCCCAAATTCCGGCCGGGAATCCCCAAAATCCCCGGGAATCCCCAAAAAATCCCCAAATTCCGGCCTGGGAACCCCAAAAATCCCCAAATTCCCCCAAAAATCCCCAAATTCCCCCCCAAAATCCCCAAATTCCGGCTGGGAACCCCAAAAATCCCCGGGAATCCCCAAAAAAATCCCCGAATTCCGGCCGGGAATCCCCAAAAACCACCAGGAATCCCCAAATTCCGCCAGGAATCTAAAAAAATCCGTGGGAATCCCCAAAAAAATCCTGGGAATCCCAAAAAACCACCCAGGAATCCCCAGAAAATCCCTGGGAATCCCCAAATTCCAGCCGGGAATCCCAAAAAATCCCCGGGAATCCCCAAAAAATTGCGGGAATCCCCGAAATTCCCAGGAATCCCCAAATTCCAGCCGGGAATCCCCAAAAAAATCCCTGGGAATCCCCAAAAAATCCCCAGGAATCCCCAAATTCCGTCTGGGAATCCCAAAAAGTCCCCGGGAATCCCCAAAAAATTCCTGGGATTCCCAAAAAAACCCCGGGAATCTCCAAAAAAAATCTCTGGGAACCCCAAAATATCCCTGGGAATCCCCAAAATATCCCTGGGAATCCCCAAATTCCGGCCGGGAATCCCCAAAAAAACCCCGGGAATCCCCAAAACATTCCGGGAGATCCCAAAAATTGGGAGGAGAGGGGACCCTGGGGAAGGATTTTTTGGGGGAATTCGGGGGATTTGGGGCGGGTTTGGGGCAAATCCCGAGGGTTTGGGGACCCCCGGGAATTTGGGAATTTTGGGAATTTGGGATCCTGGAGAACCAAGAGAGACTCGGGGGGGATTTTGGGGGGAATTTGGGCAGATTTGGGATGAATTTTGGGGGGATTTGGGGGAATTTTGGGGGGAATTTTTAGGGAATTTCAGGTCTGGGGGGATCCCGAGGGTTTGGGGACCGCGGGAAATTTGGGAATTTGGGGGAATTCCGGGAATTTGGGATCCTGGAGAACCAAGAGAGACTCGGGGGGCATTTGGGGATGGATTTTGGGGGAATTTTGGGTGGATTTGGGGTTGGGGAGAATCCCGAGGGTTTGGGGACCCCCTGGAAATTTGGGAATTCGGGGAATTTGGGATCCTGGAGAACCAAGAGAGACTCGGGGGGGGGGGTTGGGGGGAATTTGGGCAGATTTGGGATGAATTTTGGGGGAATTTTTAGGGAATTTGGGGTCTGGGAGAATCCCGAGAGTTTGGGGATCCCCTGGAATTTGGGAATTTTGGGAATTTGGGATCCTGGAGAACCAAGAGAGACTCGGAGGTGTTTTGGGGATGAATTTTGGGGGAAATTTGGGCGGATTTGGGGTTGGGGAGAATCCCGAGGGTTTGGGGACCGCGGGAAATTTGGGAAATTCCGGGAATTCGTGATCCTGGAGAGCCCCAAATCATCAAAAGAGATTTAGGGATGGATTTTTGGGGGATTTGGGATGAATTTTGGGGGATTTTGGGTGGAATTTTTAGGGAATTTCAGGTCTGGGAGAATCCCGAGGGTTTGGGGACCCCCTGGAATTTGGGAATTCCGGGAATTTGGGATCCTGGAGAGCCCCAAATCATCGATAGAGAGATTTAGGGATGGATTTTGGGGAGATTTGGATGAATTTGGGGGGGAATTTGGGCGGATTTGGGGTTGGGGAGAATCCCGAGGGTTTGGGGACCCCCTGGAAATTTGGGAATTCGGGGAATTTGGGATCCTGAAGAACCAAGAGAGACTCGGGGCTGTTCTGGGGATGAATTTTGGGGGAAATTTGGGCGGATTTGGGGTTGGGGAGAATCCCGAGCGTTTGGGGACCCCGGGAAATTTGGGAATTCGGGGAATTTGGGATCCTGGAGAACCAAGAGAGACTCGGGGCTGTTCTGGGGATGAATTTTGGGGGAAATTTGGGCGGATTTGGGGTTGGGGAGAATCCCGAGCGTTTGGGGACCCCGGGAAATTTGGGAATTCGGGGAATTTGGGATCCTGGAGAACCAAGAGAGACTCGGGGCTGTTCTGGGGATGAATTTCGGGGCGGATTTGGGAGCGGAATTTCGGGCTCCGGGAGAATCCCGAAGGTTCGGGGCGGCTCCCGCGGGTCCGGGGTGGGGGGGATTTGGGGGATTTGGGGGATTTGGGGGATTTGGGGGATTCCGGGAATGCCGGGAATTGTCCTTAGCGCGCGCGCGCGGGCGGGACGGGTTCGTGGCGTTCCACACCAGCAAGTACCGCCTGCACTACCTGGAGACGCCCTCGGGGCTGCGCCTGGTGCTCAACACCGACCTGGGCGTGCCCAGCGCCCGCGAGGCGCTGCAGCACATCTACAGCAACGTGAGGCACCCCAAAAACCCCCCAAATCCCCGCCCCGAAACCCCCCAAATCCCCGCCCCAAAATCCACAAATCCCAGCCTCAAAATCCACAAATCCCCGCCCCGAAACCCCCAAAATCCCCGCCCCGAAACCCCCCAAAATCCCCGCCTCAAAATCCACAAATCCCAGCCTCAAAACCCCCAAAATCCCAGCCTCAAAATCCACAAATCCCGGCCCCAAATCCCCGCCCCAAAATCCACAAATCCCAGCCTCAAAATCCACAAATCCCCGCCCCGAAACCCCCAAATCCCCGCCCCAAATCCCCGCCCCAAAACCCCCCAAATCCCCGACCCAAAATCCACAAATCCCGGCCCCAAAACCCCCCAAATCCCCGCCCCAAAATCCCCAAATCCCCGCCCCAAAACCCCCCAAATCCCCGCCCCAAAACCCCCCAAATCCCCGCCCCAAAATCCCCAAATCCCCGCCCCAAAATCCACAAATCCCGGCCCCAAAACCCCCCAAATCCCCGCCTCAAAATCCACAAATCCCCGCCCCAAAACCCCCAAATCCCCGCCCCAAAACCCCCCAAATCCCCGCCCCAAAACCCCCCAAATCCCAGCCTCAAAATCCACAAATCCCCGCCCCAAAATCCCCAAATCCCCGCCCCAAAATCCCCAAATCCCCGCCCCAAAATCCACAAATCCCGGCTCCAAATCCCCGCCCCAAACCCCCAAATCCCCGCCCCAAAATCCCCAAATCCCGGCTCCAAATCCCCGCCCCAAAGCCCCAAAATCCCTGCCCCAAAATCCCCAAATCCCCGCCCCAAAATCCCCAAGTCCCCGCCCCAAAACCCCCAAATCCCCGCCCCAAAATCCCCGCCCCAAACCCCAAAAGCTCCCCGGAAAAATCCCCCAAACCCCGGCCCCAAAACCCCCAAATCCCCGCCCCAAAATCCCCAAATCCCCGCCCCAAAATCCCCGCCCCAAACCCCAAAAGCTGCCCGGAAAAATCCCCCAAATCCCGGCCCCAAAACCCCCAAATCCCCGCCCCAAAATCCCCGCCCCAAGGCCCCCAAATCCCCGCCCCAAAGCCCCAAATCCCCGCCCCAAAATCCCCCAAATCCCGGCCCAAAATCCACAAATCCCGGCTCCAAATCCCCGCCCCAAAGCCCCAAATCCCAGCCCCCAAATCCACAAATCCCCGCCCCAAAATCCACAAATCCCGGCCCCAAAACCCCCAAAATCCCCGCCTCAAAATCCACAAATCCCAGCCTCAAAATCCACAAATCCCCGCCCCCAAACCCCCCAAATCCCCGCCCCAAAACCCCCCAAATCCCCGCCCCAAAACCCCCCAAATCCCAGCCTCAAAATCCACAAATCCCAGCCCCAAAATCCCCCAAATCCCCGCCCCAAATCCCCGCCCCAAAACCCCCCAAATCCCCGCCCCAAAACCCCCCAAATCCCCGCCCCAAAACCCCCCAAATCCCAGCCTCAAAATCCACAAATCCCCGCCCCAAAACCCCCCAAATCCCCGCCCCAAAATCCCCCAAATCCCCGCCCCAAAATCCCCCAAATCCCGGCCCAAAATCCCCAAATCCCGGCCCAAATCCCCGCCCCAAAACCCCCCAAATCCCCGCCCCAAAACCCCCCAAATCCCAGCCTCAAAATCCACAAATCCCGGCCCCAAAACCCCCCAAATCCCCGCCTCAAAATCCACAAATCCCCGCCCCGAAACCCCCCAAATCCCCGCCCCAAAATCCACAATTCCCCGCCCCAAAATCCACAAATCCCAGCCTCAAAATCCACAAATCCCAGCCCCGAAACCCCCCAAATCCCCGCCCCAAAATCCACAAATCCCCGCCCCGAAACCCCCCAAATCCCCGCCCCAAAATCCACAAATCCCGGCCCCAAAACCCCCCAAATCCCCGCCCCAAAATCCCCAAATCCCCGCCCCAAAACCCCCCAAATCCCCGCCCCAAAACCCCCCAAATCCCCGCCCCAAAATCCCCAAATCCCCGCCCCAAAATCCACAAATCCCGGCCCCAAAACCCCCCAAATCCCCGCCTCAAAATCCACAAATCCCCGCCCCAAAATCCCCAAATCCCCGCCCCAAAATCCCCAAATCCCCGCCCCAAAATCCACAAATCCCGGCTCCAAATCCCCGCCCCAAACCCCCAAATCCCCGCCCCAAAATCCCCAAATCCCGGCTCCAAATCCCCGCCCCAAAGCCCCAAAATCCCTGCCCCAAAATCCCCAAATCCCCGCCCCAAAACCCCCAAATCCCCGCCCCAAAATCCCCGCCCCAAACCCCAAAAGCTGCCCGGAAAAATCCCCCAAACCCCGGCCCCAAAACCCCCCAAATCCCCGCCCCAAAATCCCCAAATCCCCGCCCCAAAATCCCCGCCCCAAACCCCAAAAGCTGCCCGGAAAAATCCCCCAAATCCCGGCCCCAAAACCCCCAAATCCCCGCCCCAAAATCCCCGCCCCAAGGCCCCCAAATCCCCGCCCCAAAGCCCCAAATCCCCGCCCCAAAATCCCCCAAATCCCGGCCCAAAATCCACAAATCCCGGCTCCAAATCCCCGCCCCAAAGCCCCAAATCCCAGCCCCCAAATCCACAAATCCCCGCCCCAAAATCCACAAATCCCGGCCCCAAAACCCCCAAAATCCCCGCCTCAAAATCCACAAATCCCAGCCTCAAAATCCACAAATCCCCGCCCCCAAACCCCCCAAATCCCCGCCCCAAAACCCCCCAAATCCCCGCCCCAAAACCCCCCAAATCCCAGCCTCAAAATCCACAAATCCCAGCCCCAAAATCCCCCAAATCCCCGCCCCAAATCCCCGCCCCAAAACCCCCCAAATCCCCGCCCCAAAACCCCCCAAATCCCCGCCCCAAAACCCCCCAAATCCCAGCCTCAAAATCCACAAATCCCCGCCCCAAAACCCCCCAAATCCCCGCCCCAAAATCCCCCAAATCCCCGCCCCAAAATCCCCCAAATCCCGGCCCAAATCCCCGCCCCAAAACCCCCCAAATCCCCGCCCCAAAACCCCCCAAATCCCAGCCTCAAAATCCACAAATCCCGGCCCCAAAACCCCCCAAATCCCCGCCTCAAAATCCACAAATCCCCGCCCCGAAACCCCCCAAATCCCCGCCCCAAAATCCACAATTCCCCGCCCCAAAATCCACAAATCCCAGCCTCAAAATCCACAAATCCCAGCCCCGAAACCCCCCAAATCCCCGCCCCAAAATCCACAAATCCCCGCCCCGAAACCCCCCAAATCCCCGCCCCAAAATCCACAAATCCCGGCCCCAAAACCCCCCAAATCCCCGCCCCAAAATCCCCAAATCCCCGCCCCAAAACCCCCCAAATCCCCGCCCCAAAACCCCCCAAATCCCCGCCCCAAAATCCCCAAATCCCCGCCCCAAAATCCACAAATCCCGGCCCCAAAACCCCCCAAATCCCCGCCTCAAAATCCACAAATCCCCGCCCCAAAATCCCCAAATCCCCGCCCCAAAATCCCCAAATCCCCGCCCCAAAATCCACAAATCCCGGCTCCAAATCCCCGCCCCAAACCCCCAAATCCCCGCCCCAAAATCCCCAAATCCCGGCTCCAAATCCCCGCCCCAAAGCCCCAAAATCCCTGCCCCAAAATCCCCAAATCCCCGCCCCAAAACCCCCAAATCCCCGCCCCAAAATCCCCGCCCCAAACCCCAAAAGCTGCCCGGAAAAATCCCCCAAACCCCGGCCCCAAAACCCCCCAAATCCCCGCCCCAAAATCCCCAAATCCCCGCCCCAAAATCCCCGCCCCAAACCCCAAAAGCTGCCCGGAAAAATCCCCCAAATCCCGGCCCCAAAACCCCCAAATCCCCGCCCCAAAATCCCCGCCCCAAGGCCCCCAAATCCCCGCCCCAAAGCCCCAAATCCCCGCCCCAAAATCCCCCAAATCCCGGCCCAAAATCCACAAATCCCGGCTCCAAATCCCCGCCCCAAAGCCCCAAATCCCAGCCCCCAAATCCACAAATCCCCGCCCCAAAATCCACAAATCCCGGCCCCAAAACCCCCAAAATCCCCGCCTCAAAATCCACAAATCCCAGCCTCAAAATCCACAAATCCCCGCCCCCAAACCCCCCAAATCCCGGCCCCAAAACCCCCCAAATCCCCGCCCCAAAACCCCCCAAATCCCAGCCTCAAAACCCCCAAATCCCGGCTCCAAATCCCCGCCCCAAAACCCCCCAAATCCCGGCCCCAAAATCCCCGCCCCAAAATCCCCAAATCCCCGCCCCAAAATCCCCAAATCCCCGCCCCAAAACCCCCCAAATCCCCGCCTCAAAATCCACAAATCCCGGCCCCAAAACCCCCCAAATCCCCGCCCCAAAATCCCCAAATCCCCGCCCCAAAACCCCCAAATCCCGGCTCCAAATCCCCGCCCCAAAGCCCCAAAATCCCCGCCCCAAAGCCCCCAAATCCCCGCCCCAAAATCCCCCAAATCCCGTCCCAAAATCCCCAAATCCCCGCCCCAAAATCCCCAAATCCCCGCCCCAAAATCCCCGCCCCAAACCCCAAAAGCTGCCCGGAAAAATCCCCCAAATCCCGGCCCCAAAACCCCCAAATCCCCGCCCCAAAATCCCCAAATCCCCGCCCCAAAGCCCCCAAATCCCCGCCCCAAAGCCCCAAATCCCCGCCCCAAAATCCCCCAAATCCCGGCCCAAAATCCCCAAATTCCCGCCCCAAAATCCCCGCCCCAAAGCTCCCAAATCCCCGCCCCAAAACCCCCCAAATCCCCGCCCCAAAACCCCCAAATCCCGGCCCCAAAATCCCCGCCCCAAACCCCAAAATCCCCGCCCCAAAACCCCCCAAATCCCCGCCCCAAAATCCACAAATCCCCGCCCCAAAACCCCCCAAATCCCCGCCCCAAAACCCCCCAAATCCCCGCCCCAAAACCCCCCAAATCCCCGCCCCAAAATCCACAAATCCCCGCCCCAAAACCCCCCAAATCCCCGCCTCAAAATCCACAAATCCCCGCCCCAAAACCCCCCAAATCCCCGCCCCAAAACCCCCCAAATCCCCGCCCCAAAATCCACAAATCCCCGCCCCAAAACCCCCCAAATCCCCGCCCCAAAATCCACAAATCCCCGCCCCAAAATCCACAAATCCCGGCCTCAAAATCCACAAATCCCGGCTCCAAATCCCCGCCCCAAAGCCCCAAATCCCCGCCCCCAAATCCACAAATCCCCGCCCCAAAACCCCCAAAATCCCGGCCCCAAAACCCCCCAAATCCCCGCCTCAAAATCCCCCCCAAATCCCCGCCCCAAAATCCACAAATCCCCGCCCCAAAATCCCCAAATCCCCGCCCCAAAATCCCCGCCCCAAAATCCCCAAATCCCCGCCCCAAAATCCCCGCCCCAAACCCCAAAACCTGCCCTGAAAAATCCCCCAAATCCCGGCCCCAAAGCCGCAAATCCCCGCCCCAAAATCCCCAAATCCCGGCCCAAAACCCCCAAATCCCGGCCCAAAATCCCCGCCCCAAAATCCCCAAATCCCCGCCCCAAAATCCCCGCCCCAAACCCCAAAAGCTGCCCGGAAAAATCCCCCAAATCCCGGCCCCAAATCCGCAAATCCCCGCCCCAAAATCCCCGCCCCAAAGCCCCAAATCCCCGCCTCAAAATCCCTGCCCGGAACCCCGAAATCTGCCCTGAAAAATCCCCCAAATCCCGGCCCCAAATCCCCAAATCCTGGCCCCCAAATCCCCGCCCCAAAATCCCCGCCCCAAACCCCAAAACCTGCCCGGAAAAATCCCCCAAATCCCGGCCCCAAAACCCCAAATCCCGGCCCTAAAATCCCCACCCAAAACTGCAAAATCTGCCCGGAAAAATCCCCCAAATCCCCGCCCCAAATCTGCAAATCCCGGCCCAAAAGCCCCAAATCCCGGCCCCCAAATCCCGGCCCAAAATCCCCGCCCAAAACACCAAAATCTGCCCTGAAAAATCCCCCAAATCCCGGCCCCAAAGCTTCCAAATCCCCGCCCCAAAATCCCGGCCCCAAAGCCCCAAATCCCGGCCCAAAATCCCCAGATCCCGGCCCCAAAATCCCGGCCCCAAAGCCCCAAATCCCCGCCCCAAAATCCCGGCCCCAAAGCCCCAAATCCCCGCCCCAAAATCCCCGCCCCAAAGCCCCAAATCCTCGCCCCAAAATCCCCAAATCCCGGCCCAAAATCCCCGCCCAAAACCCCAAAATCTGCCCTGAAAAATCCCCCAAATCCCCGCCCCAAAGCCCCCAAATCCCCGCCCCAAATCCCGGCCCCAAAGCCCCAAATCCCCGCCCCAAAATCCCCGCCCAAAACCTCAAAATCTGCCCTGAAAAAAAACCCGAAATCCCGGCCCTAAATCCCCAAATCCCGGCCCCAAAATCCCCAAATCCCGGCCCCAAAATCCCCAAATCCCGGCCCCCAAATCCCTGCCCCAAAATCCCCGCCCCAAACCCCAAAATCTGCCCTGAAAAATCCCCAAATCCCAGCCCCAAAATCCCCAAATCCCCGCCCCAAAATCCCCAAATCCTGGCCCCAAAATCCCCGCCCGGAACCCCAAAATCCACCCCGAAAAAAAACCCAAAATCCACCCTGAAAAAAAACCCAAAAATCCCGGCCCCAAAATCCCGGCCCCAAAACCCCAAAATCCGCCCCGAAAAAAATCCAAATCCCGGCCCCAAAATCCCCTCCCGGAGCCCCAAAATCTGCCCCTGAAGCCCCCAAATCTCCCCCAAAATTCCCCCAAATTCCCCCAAATCCCCCCAAATTCCCCCAAATTCCCCCCAAATCCCCCAAAATTCCCCCAAATCCCCAAAATTCCCCCAAATCTCCCCCCAAATCCCCCAAAATTCCCCCAAATCCCCAAAATTCCCCCAAATTCCCCCAAAATCCCCCAAATCCCCAAAATTCCCCCAAATCCCTCAAATCCCCAAAATTCCCCCAAATCTCCCCCAAATTCCCCCAAATTCCCCCCAAATCCCCCCAAATTCCCCCAAATTCCCCCCAAATCCCCCAAAATTCCCCCAAATCCCCAAAATTCCCCCAAATTCCCCAAAATTCCCCCAAATTCCCCCAAATCCCCCCAAATTCCCCACAATTCCCCCAAATCCCCCCAAATTCCCCCAAATTCCCCCCAAAATCCCCCAAATTCCCCCAAATCTGCCCCCCCGGGGTTTTTAGGGTCCCTTGGGGGGAGGGGTCGCGGTTTTGGGGTCCCCGGGGGGTGCTGGGGGGGGGGGGTCCGGGGGGGTTTTGGGGTCCTGGGGGGGTCCCTGAGGGTGTCACCCCCAAAAACCGGGATTTTCCCCAAAAACCGGGATTTTCCCCAAAATAACGGGATTTTTCCCCAAAATAATGGGACTTTTTTCCCAAAAAAAAGAGTTTTTCCCCCAAAAAAGGGATTTTTCCCCAAAATAATGGGATTTCCCCCAAAATAAGAGGATTTTCCCCAAAATAATGGAATTTTTTTCCCCAAAATAACGGGATTTTTTCCCCCAAAAAAGAGATTTTTCCCCAAAATAATGCGATTTTTTCCCAAAATAATGGGATTTTCCCCCAAAATAATGGGATCTTTTCCCCCAAAATAATGGGATTTCCCCCAAAATAATGCGATTTTTTCCCTAAATAATGGGATTTTCCCCCAAAATAACAGGATTTCCCCAAAATAATGGAATTTTTTCCCCCAAAATAATGGGATTTTTCCCCCAAAAAGGGATTTTCCCCCAAAATAATGGGAATTTTTTCCCAAAAAAAAGAGTTTTTCCCCCAAAAAAGGGATTTTTCCCCAAAATAATGGGATTTTCTCCCAAAATAATGGGATTTTCTCCCAAAATAACGGGATTTTCTCCCAAAATAATGGGATATTTTCCCTAAATAATGGGATTTCCCCCCAAAAAATGGGATTTCCTCCAAAATAAGAGGATTTTCCCCAAAATAATGGAATTTTTTTCCCCAAAATAATGGGATTTTTTCCCCCAAAAAAGAGATTTTTCCCCAAAATAATGGGATCTTTTCCCCCAAAATAATGGGATTTTCCCCAAAATAATGGGATTTCCCCCAAAATAATGGGATTTTTTCCCTAAATAATGGGATTTTCCCCCAAAATAACAGGATTTCCCCAAAATAATGGAATTTTTCCCCCCAAAATAACGGGACTTTTCCCCCAAAAAGGGATTTTCCCCCAAAATAATGGGAATTTTTTCCCAAAAAAAAGAGTTTTTCCCCCCAAAAAGGGATTTTTCCCCAAAATAATGGGATTTTCTCCCAAAATAATGGGATTTTCTCCCAAAATAACAGGATTTTCCCCAAAATAATGGAATTTTTTCCCCCAAAATAACGGGATTTTTTCCCCCAAAAAAGAGATTTTCCCCCAAAATAATGGGATCTTTTCCCCCAAAATAATGGGATTTTCCCCAAAATAATGGGATTTCCCCCAAAATAATGGGATTTTTTCCCTAAATAATGGGATTTTCCCCCAAAATAACAGGTTTTTCCCCAAAATAATGGGATTTTTTTCCCCAAAATAACGGGATTTTCTCCCAAAATAATGGGATTTTGCCCTAAATAATGTTTTTTTCCCCAAACTAATAGGATTTCCCCCCGAAATAATGGGATTTTTCCCAAAATAACAGATTTTTTCCCCAAATAATAGGTTTCTTTCCCCAAAATCACGGGATTTCACCCCAAACTGTTGGGATTTTGCCCAAACCGGCCGGATTTCACCCCAAACCGGGGCGGGGATTTTTTGCCCAAACCCTCAGGATTTCAACCCAAACTTGGGTGGGGATTTTTTGCCCAAACCCTCAGGATTTCACCCCAAACCGGGGCGGGGATTTTTTGCCCAAACCCTCAGGATTTCACCCCAAACCAGGGTGGGGATTTTTTGCCCAAACCCTCAGGATTTCACCCCAAACCAGGGCAGGGATTTTTTGCCCAAACCGGCCGGATTTCACCCCAAACCGGGGTGGGGATTTTTTGCCCAAACCCTCAGGATTTCACCCCAAACCAGGGTGGGGATTTTTTGCCCAAACCCTCAGGATTTCACCCCAAACCAGGGCAGGGATTTTTTGCCCAAACCCTCAGGATTTCACCCCAAACCAGGGCGGGGATTTTTTGCCCAAACCGGCCGGATTTCACCCCAAACCGGGGCGGGGATTATTTGCCCAAACCCTCAGGATTTCAGCCCAAACCGGGGCGGGGATTTTTTGCCCAAACCGGCCGGATTTCACCCCAAACCGGGGCGGGGATTTTTTGCCCAAACCCTCAGGATTTCAGCCCAAACCAGGGTGGGGATTTTTTGCCCAAACCCTCAGGATTTCAGCCCAAATCATGGTGGGGATTTTTTGCCCAAACCCTCAGGATTTCACCCCAAACCGGGGTGGGGATTTTTTGCCCAAACCCTCAGGATTTCACCCCAAACCGGGGCGGGGATTTTTTGCCCAAACCCTCAGGATTTCACCCCAAACCGGGGTGGGGATTTTTTGCCCAAACCCTCAGGATTTCCCCCCAAATCTGGGCGGGGATTTTTTGCCCAAACCCTCAGGATTTCACCCCAAACCGGGGTGGGGATTTTTTGCCCAAACCCTCAGGATTTCAGCCCAAACCAGGGCAGGGATTTTTTGCCCAAACCCTCAGGATTTCAGCCCAAACCAGGGCGGGGATTTTTTGCCCAAACCGGCCGGATTTCACCCCAAACCGGGGAGGGGATTTTTTGCCCAAACCGGCCGGATTTCCCCCCAAACCGGGGTGGGGATTTTTTGCCCAAACCCTCAGGATTTCAACCCAAACTTGGGTGGGGATTTTTTGCCCAAACCCTCAGGATTTCCCCCCAAACCGGGGTGGGGATTTTTTGCCCAAACCCTCAGGATTTCACCCCAAACCGGGGCGGGGATTTTTTGCCCAAACCCTCAGGATTTCCCCCCAAACCGGGGCGGGGATTTTTTGCCCAAACCGGCCGGATTTCACCCCAAACTGGGGCGGGGATTTTTTGCCCAAACCCTCAGGATTTCACCCCAAACCGGGGCGGGGATTTTTTGCCCAAACCGGCCGGATTTCCCCCCAAACCGGGGCGGGGATTTTTTGCCCAAACCCTCAGGATTTCAGCCCAAACCGGGGCGGGGATTTTTTGCCCAAACCCTCAGGATTTCACCCCAAACCAGGGCGGGGATTTTTTGCCCAAACCGGCCGGATTTCACCCCAAACCGGGGTGGGGATTTTTTGCCCAAACCCTCAGGATTTCCCCCCAAACCAGGGCGGGGATTTTTTGCCCAAACCGGCCGGATTTCCCCCCAAACCGGGGCGGGGATTTTTTGCCCAAACCGGCCGGATTTCAGCCCAAACCCCCCCTCTCTCGGCAGCTCTTCGTGGAGCTGGTGGTGAAGAACCCGCTGTGCCCCCCCCGCGCCCCCGTGCAGAGCCTCCTGTTCCGGCAGCGCCTCGACGCCTTCGTGCGCGGGCTGCCCTACTTCGGGCCCCGCAACCCCAGCTGAGCCCCGAAACCCCAAAGGGACCCCAAAATCCTGATCGACAGCCCCCAAAAACCCCAAGTCCTGACTGACAGCCCCAAATCCTGATCGACAGCCCCAAATCCTGATTGACAGCCCCCAAAAACCCCAAAGGGACCCCAAAATCCTGATTGACAGCCCCAAAAACCCCAAAGGGACCCCAAAATCCTGATTGACAGCCCCCAAAAACCCCCAAGTCCTGACTGACAGCCCCAAATCCTGATCGACAGCCCCAAATCCTGATCGACAGCCCCAAATCCTGATTGACAGCCCCCAAAAACCCCAAAGGGACCCCAAAATCCTGATTGACAGCCCCCAAAAACCCCAAAGGGGCCCCAAAATCCTGATTGACAGCCCCCAAAAACCCCCAAGTCCTGACTGACAGCCCCAAATCCTGATCGACAGCCCCAAATCCTGATCGACAGCCCCAAATCCTGATTGACAGCCCCCAAAAACCCCAAAGGGACCCCAAAATCCTGATTGACAGCCCCCAAAAACCCCAAAGGGGCCCCAAAATCCTGATCGACAGCCCCCAAAACCCCCAAGTCCTGACTGACAGCCCCAAATCCTGATCGACAGCCCCAAATCCTGATCGACAGCCCCCAAAAACCCCAAAGGGACCCCAAAATCCTGATTGACAGCCCCCAAAAACCCCCAAATCCTGATTGACAGCCCCCAAAACCCCAAATCCTGACTGACAGAACCCCAAATCCTGACTGACAGCCCCAAATCCTGATTGACAGCCCCCAAAACCCCAAAGGGACCCCAAAATCCTGATTGACAGCCCCCAAAAACCCCCAAATCCTGATTGACAGCCCCAAATCCCCACTTCGGGCCCTGCAACCCCAGCTGAGCCCCGAAAACCCCAAAAGGGACCCCAAAATCCTGATTGACAGCCCCCAAAAACCCCAAAGGGACCCCAAAATCCTGATTGACAGCCCCCAAAAACCCCAAAGGGACCCCAAAATCCTGATTGACAGCCCCAAATCCTGACTGACAGCCCCAAAAACCCAAAAGGGACCCTAAAATCCTTGACTGGGACCCAAAATCCCGACTGGGACCCCAAAATCCTCACTTTAAACCCCAAAATCCCGACTGAGACCCCAAAAGTGTCCCAAAAACCCCAAAACCCTGCTTGACACCCCCAAATCCCCACTTTGTACCCCAAAATCCCCGACTGAGACCCCAAAATCCTGACTGGGACCCCAAAATCCCCGACTGAGACCCCAAAATCCTGACTGGGACCCCAAAATCCCCACTTTGGACCCCAAAATCCCGACTGGGACCCCAAAATCCCCACTTTGGACCCCAAAATCCCCGCTTTAAACCCCAAAATCCCGGACTGGGACCCCAAAACTGGGACTGAGACCCCCAAACCCCCGGGGGAGCCCCAAAATCGGGGAGGGGTCCCCAAAACCCCTCAAGGACCCCCCCAAAACCTCCCCCCTCCCCATTTTGAGGGGGGGTTGAGGCCCCCTAATTTAAATAAATTTGCATAAAGCCTTTTTTGGTCATTTGGTGTTGGGGGAGGGGCGGGAATGGGGGGGGGGTCCCCAAATTTGTGATTTTTCCACCCAAATTTCCCCTTTTTTCTCCCCAATTTCCCCCTTTCCACCCCAAAATTTCGGATCTTTCACCCCAATTTTTCCCAATTTTTTCCCAAATTTCCACTTTTCCACCCCAAATTTTCCTTTTCCCCCCAAATCCCCTCAAATTCCCCCCAAATTTCCTCTTTTCACCCCAATTTTTTCCCAAATTTCCCCAACTTTCCACTTTTCTCCCCCAAATTTTGAATTTTCTACCCCAAAATTTCCATTTTTCCCCTCAAATTCCCCCCAAATTTCTCCTTTCCCCCCCAAATTTCCCCCAAATTTCCCCTTTCTCCCCCAAATTTCCACTCTTTCCACCAAAATTTTGGATTTTTCCCCCCAAATTCCCCCGAAATTCCCCCCAAATTTCCCCCAAATTCCCTCAAAATCTCCCTTCCCCCCCAAATTTCCCCTTCCCCCCCCAATTTTCCCAAATTTCAACTTGTTGCCCCAATTTTCCCTTTTCCCCCAATTCCCCCCAATAACGTCCCAAAATTCCCCCAAATCGCCCCAAAATCCCCCAAATTCCCCAAATCCCCAAATTTCCCCCCAAAATCCCCAGAATCCCCCAAAAATCCCCCAATTCGCCCCAAAATCCCCCCAAATCCCCGAATTTTCCCCAAAATCCCCCAAAATGCCCCCAAATCCCCCCAGTTTCCCTAAAATCTCCAAAATCCCCCACAATCCCCCCAAACCCCCAAAATTCCCCGAAATTCCTAAAATCCTCAAATTTCCCCCCAAAATCCCCCCAAATCCCCCTAAATCCCCCCAAAATCACTAAGATCCCCAAAATCCCCAAAATTCCCCCCCAAATCTCCCTAAAACCCCTAAAATCCCCCCAAATCCCCCAAATTCCCTCTAAAATCCCCCAAATCCCCCAAATCCCCCAAAATCCCCAAAATTCCCCCAAAATCTCCCCAAAATCCCCCCAAATCCCCCCAAAATCTCCAGAATCCTCCCAAATCCAGATTTTTTCCCCAAATTCCCCCCAAAATACCCCAAAATTCCCCCCAAAATGCCCCAAATCTCCCAAAATCCCCAAAAATGCCTCAATTCCCCCAAAATCCCTAAAATCTTCAAATTTCCCTCAAAAATCTCCCCAAATCCCCCTAAAATCCTCCCAAAATCCTCCAAATTCCTTCTAAAATCCCCCAAAATCTCCCCAAACCCCTCAAAATCCGTACAATTCCCCCAAAATCCCCAAAATTCCCCCCAAAATCTCCCTAAAACCCCTAAAATCCCCCAAAATCCCCCAAATTCCCTCTAAAGTCCCGCCAAAACCCCAAAATCCCCCCCAAAACCCTCAAAATCCGTACAATTCCCCCAAAATCCCCCCAAAACCCCCTCTAAAATCTCCAAAATCCCCAAAATCCCCCCAAAATGCCCCAAAATCCCCCCCAAAATCCCCCCCAAATCCCCTTCCCCCCCAGTTCTCCCCCTTCAGGGCCCCGCCCCCTCATTTGCATGCCCCCATTGACAGCGACAGGCGCTCCGCCCCCTCATTTGCATACAGTCACTGACCAACCGGGGCCCCGCCCCAAGCCCCGCCCCCTCATTTGCATAGCGCCGCACAGCGCAGTGACCGACCCCCCGCGCAGGCCACGCCCCTTCATTTGCATACCCGGCGCTGACAGCGACCGGCGCCCCGCTCTAAGCCCCGCCCCCTCATTTGCATACCAGCTACCGACAGCGATCGGCGCCCCGCTCTAAGCCCCGCCCCCTCATTTGCATACAACACCCATGACATCACCCAAGCCCCGCCCCTCAGTGGGCGTGGCCTTTCCGAGGGCGTGGCCCCGCCCCCTCCCCCCGCTCTCCGCCCGCTCCGGGAACGCCGCGACCCCTCCGCGCCCCTCCCCCACCCCCCGTGGGGGCTCCCCCCGGCCCCTCCCCCCCCCTCGGGACCCCCGGGACCCCCCCGGGACCCCCCCGCAGCCCCTCCCCCCCCCCCCCCAATGCAGGTCTCGATCGCCTGCACCGAGCAGAGCCTGAGGGGCCCCGGCCCGGGGGGGGGAGGGGCGGCCGGAGGGGGGGGAGGGGGAGGGGGAGGGGCGGGGGGGAGGGCAGCGGGTGGGGGAGGGGCGGCCCCGGCCCGGGGGGGGCCGCAGAAAGCGGGGGGCAAAGGCCCGGCGGGGGGAGGGGCGGCGGCCCCCCCGAAACGGGACCCCCCCGGAGCGACCCCCGGGCCCGGCATGAAGTACCGGTATGGGGGGGGAGGGGCGGGGGGAGGGGCCGGGGGGGTTTGGGGGGGTCCGGGGGGCATTTTGGGGTCACTTTTGGGGTCCCCCATTCTCCCCTGAGGGAGGGGGTTGGGGTCCTAGGGGGGGGGGGGGGCTGGGATTCTTTTGAGGGTCCCGGATCTGTTTTGGGGGTCCCTGGGTTTATTTGGGGGAGTCCTTGGGGGGTCCCGGGGTCCCTTTTGGGGGTCCCTGGGTTTATTTGGGGGAGTCCTTGGGGGTCCCGGGGTCCCTTTTGGGGGTCCCTGGGTTTATTTGGGGGGTCCTGAGTCCCTTTTGGGGGTCCCTGGGGTCGTTTTTGGGGTCCCTGGGGTCTCTTTTGGGGGTCCCTGGGTTTATTTGGGGGGGTCCTTGGGGAGTCCCGGGGTCCCTTTTGGGGGTCCCTGGGTTTATTTGGGGGGTCCTGAGTCCCTTTTGGGGGTCCCGGATCTGTTTTGGGGGTCCCTGGGTTTATTTGGGGGGGTCCTTGGGGGGTCCCGGGGTCCCTTTTGGGGGTCCCTGGGCTTATTTGGGGGGTCCTTGGGGGTCCCGGGGTCTCTTTTGGGGTCCCTGGGGTCCTTTGGGGGTCCCTGGGTTTATTTGGGGGGTCATTGGTCCCTTTTGGGGTCCTTTTGGGGTCCCTTTTGGGGGTCTCTGAGTCCCTTTTTGGGGTCCCTGGGGTCCTTTTGGGGGTCCCTGGGTTTATCTCGGGGGTCCCAGGGTCTCTCTGGGGGTCCCTGGGTTTATTTGGGGGTCCCGGGGTCCCTTTTGGGGGTCCCTGGGTTTATCTGGAGGGGTCCTTGGGGGTCCCGGGGTCCCTTTTGGGGGTCCCTGGGTTTATTTGGGGGGTCCTGAGTCCCTTTTGGGGGTCCCTGGGTTTATTTGGGGGTCTCGGGGTCTCTTTTGGGGGGTCCCTGGGTTTATTTGGGGGTCCCTGCGTCCCTTTTTGGGGGTCCCTGGGGTCCTTTGGGGGTCCCTGGGTTTATTTTGGGGGTCCCTGGGGTCCTTTGGGGGTCCCTGGGTTTATTTGGGGGGTCCTTGGGGGGTCCCGGGGTCCCTTTTAGGGGTCCCTGGGTTTATTTGGGGGGTCCCGGGGTCCCTTTTGGGGGTCCCTGGGTTTATTTGGGGGGTCCCGGGGTGTATTGGGGAGTCCTTGGGGGTCCCGCCGTCCCTTTTGGGGTTCCCGATTCTCCGGGGGGAGGAATTGGGGTCATTGGGGGGGGGGGGAGGGGCTGGGTCCTTTATTTAGGGGTCCCTGGGTTTATTTGGGGGGGTCCTGAGTCCCTTTTTGGGGTCCCCGGGTCCCATTTTGGGAGGTCCCTTGGGAGGTCCCTGGGTTTATTTTGGGGTCCCTGGGGTCTCTTTTGGGGGTCCCTGGGTTTATTTGGGGGGGTGCTTGGGGGGTCCCGGGGTCCCTTTTAGGGGTCCCTGAGTCCCTTTTTGGGGTCCCTGGGGTCCTTTTGGGGGTCCCTGGGTTTATTTTTGGGGGTCCCGGGGTCTCTTTTGGGGGTCCCTGGGTTTATTTGGGGGGTCCCTTTTTGGGGTCCCTGGGTTTATTCTGGGGTCCCTTGGGAGTCCTTGGTCCTTTTGGGGGTCCTTTGGTCCCTTTTTGGGGTCCCTGAGTCCCTTTTTGGGGTCCCTTGGTCCCTTTTGGGGGTCCCCGGGTCCGTTTTTGGGGGTCCCTGGCTCCCTTTTTGGGGTCACTTGGTCCCTTTTGGGGGTCCCTTGGTCCCTTTTTGGGGGTCCCGGGTCCCTTTTTGGGGTCCCTTGGTCCCTTTTGGGGGGTCCCTCAGTCCCTTTTTGGGGTCCCTTGGTCCTTTTGGGGTCCCTGAGTCCCTTTTTGGGGTCCCTTGGTCCTTTTGGGGGTCCTGAGTTCCTTTTGGGGGTCCCTTGGTCCCTTTTTGGGGGTCCCTGAGTCCCTTTTTGGGGTCCCCAGGTCCCTTTTTGGGGTCCCTTGGTCCCTTTTTGGGGGTCCCCGGGTCCCTTTTTGGGGGTCCCTTGGTCCTTTTGGGGGTCCCTGAGTCCCTTTTTGGGGTCCCCAGGTCCCTTTTTGGGGTCCCTTGGTCCCTTTTGGGGTCCCTTGGTCCCTTTTTGGGGGTCCCTGAGTCCCTTTTGGGGGTCCCTCAGTCCCTTTTTGGGGTCCCTTGGTCCCTTTTGGGGGTCCCTTGGTCCCTTTTTGGGGTCCTTTGGTCCCTTTTTGGGGGTCCCTTGGTCCCTTTTGGGGTCCCTTGGTCCATTTTTGGGGGTCCCTTGGTCCCTTTTGGGGTCCCTTGGTCCTTTTGGGGTCCCTGAGTCCCTTTTTGGGGTCCCTTGGTCCCTTTTGGGGTCCCTTGGTCCTTTTGGGGTTCCTAAGTCCCTTTTTGGGGTCCCTTGGTCCCTTTTTGGGGGTCCCTTGGTCCCTTTTTGGGGATCCCTTGGTCCTTTTGGGGGTCCTGAGTTCCTTTTGGGGGTCCCTTGGTCCCTTTTTGGGGGTCCCTTGGTCCCTTTTTGGGACCCCCGGGTCCCTTTTTGGGGGTCCCTCAGTGCCTTTTTGGGGTCCCTTGGTCCCTTTTGGGGTCCCTTGGTCCTTTTTGGGGTCCCTTGGTCCCTTTTGGGGTCCCTTGGTCCCTTTTTGGGGATCCCTGAGTCCCTTTTTGGGGTCCCTTGGTCCCTTTTTGGGGGTCCCTTGGTCCCTTTTGGGGTCCCTTGGTCCCTTTTGGGGTTCCTGAGTCCCTTTTTGGGGGTCCTTTGGTCCCTTTTTGGGGTCCTTTGGTCCTTTTGGGGGTCCCTGAGTCCCTTTTGGGGTCCCTTGGTCCCTTTTGGGGGTCCCTGAGTCCCTTTTGGGGTCCCTTGGTCCCTTTTTGGGGTCTCTTGGTCCCTTTTGGGGGTCCTTTGGTCCCTTTTTGGGGGTCCCGGGTCCCTTTTTGGGGGTCCCTGAGTCCCTTTTTGGGGTCCCTTGGTCCCTTTTGGGGGTCCCTCAGTCCCTTTTTGGGGGTCCCTGA
Source organism: Aphelocoma coerulescens (assembly GCF_041296385.1). Taxonomy (NCBI): domain Eukaryota; kingdom Metazoa; phylum Chordata; class Aves; order Passeriformes; family Corvidae; genus Aphelocoma; species Aphelocoma coerulescens. The sequence continues at coordinate 33,918 of NW_027183650.1, read as the reverse complement.
GTCCCTTTTTGGGGTCCTTTGGTCCCTTTTTGGGGTCCTTTGGTCCTTTTGGGGGTCCTGAGTCCCTTTTTGGGGTCCCTTGGTCCTTTTGGGGTCCCTCAGTCCCTTTTTGGGGGTCCCTGAGTTCCTTTTTGGGGTCCCTTGGTCCCTTTTTGGGGTCCTTTGGTCCCTTTTTGGGGTCCCTTGGTCCCTTTTGGGGGTCCCCGGGGTCCCTTTTGGGGGTCCCTGAGTCCCTTTTTGGGGTCCTTTGGTCCCTTTTTGGGGGTCCCCGGGGTCCCTTTTTGGGGTCCCCTCTCCCTCGGGGGGTCCCCCCGCTCTGGGGGTCCCTTTTGGGGTGACCCCGCCCCCTCTGTGCCCCCCAGGACCCTCGGGCGCTCGGGGCTGCGGGTCTCGTGCCTGGGGCTGGGTGAGGGGCCGGGGCTGGGGGCGAGCTGGGGGGATTTGGGGGGGATTTGGGAAATTTTGGGGGGATTTGGGAAAATTTGAAGGGAATTTGGGGGGATTTGGGAGAATCTGGGGGGATTTGGGGGGGATTTGGGGAAAATTTGGGGGGATTTGGGGACATTTCGGGGGGATTTGGGGGGGATTTGGGAAAATTTGGGGGGATTTGAGGGGATTTGGGTGGGATTTTGGGGGGACTTGGGAAAATTTGCGGGGATTTGGGGGAATTTGGGGGGGATTTGGGAAAATTTGGGGGGATTTGGGAAGATTTTGGGGGAATTCTGGGGGATTTTGGAGGGATTTGAGGGGAATTTGGGGGGATTTGGGAAGATTTGGGGGGGAGTTGGGAGGTATGTGGGGAGATTTTGGGGCATTTTGGGGGGGTTTGGGAAGATTTGGGGGGATTTTGGGGGGATTTGGGAAGATTTTGGGGGAATTCTGGGGGATTTTGGGGGGATTTGGGAAGATTTGGGGGGGGTTGAGAATATTTGGGGGCATTTTGGGGGAATTTTGGGGGGATTTCGGAAGATTTGGGGGGGATTTGGGAAAATTTTGGGGGATTTGGGGGCATTTGGGAAAATTTGGGGGGATTTGGGAAAATTTGGGGGGATTTGGGGAGATTTGGGGGGGATTTGGGTGGATTTTGGGTGGATTTTGGATTCTTTTGGTGGATTTTGGGTGGATTTGGGTGGATTTTTGGGGGGGATTTGGGAAGATTTTGGGGAGTTTGGAGGGGTTTTAAGGGGAGATTTGGGGAGTTTGAGGGGATTTGGGGGGGCTGGAGGGGATTTTGGGGGGATTTGGGTGGATTTTGGGAGGATTCGGGTGGATTTTGGGGTGGATTTGGGGGAATTTTGGGGGTTTCAGGTGGATTTTGGGGTGGATTTGGGACATTCCAGGAGGTTTCGGGGTCCCTGGGTGGATTTTTGGGAATTTGGGGTGGATTTGGGGGGATTTGGGTGGATTTTGGGTGGGTTCTGGAGGTTTTGGATGGATTTTGGGTGGATTTGGGTGGATTTTTTGAGGTTTTGGGGCATTTGGGTGGATTTTGGGGTGGATTTGGGGTTTTTTTGGGGGGGTCTCTCTCTCCTCATCCCCAATTCCCCCCCCAGGTGCCCGCGGGACCTTCGGGGCCGGGACCTCAGAGGAGGTGAGACCCCCCCCCCAAATTTTGGGGTCCCCCCACCCCATTTTTGGGGTATCCCCCCCATTTTTGGGGTTCCCTTTTGCCTTTTTTTGGGGTTTCCCACCCATTTTTGGGGGGGTTTCCCCCCCGTTTTTTTGGGTGTTTCCCCCGTTTTTGGGACCGCCCCTTTTTGGGGTGCCCCCCCCAGATTTGGGGGTCCCTCTCTGACTCCCCCCCCCCAAATTTTGGGGTCCCCAGGAGGCCGAGCGGGTCCTGAGCGTCGCCTACGAGCTGGGGGTGACCCTGTTTGATGCTGCCGAGGCCTCGGCCAGGTACGGGGGGGGGGGGACCCCAAAAAACCCCGGACCCCAAAAACCGCCCCGGACCCCAAAAGCACCCCCCAAAAAAATCCCAACTCCAAAAACCCCAAAAAACCAAAAAAAACCACACAAAAAATCCCCCCAAAACCCAAAAAATCCCCCAGACCTTCCCAGACCCCAAAAGCACCCCCCAAAAAAATCCCGACCCCAAAAACCCCAAAAAACCAAAAAAAACCACACAAAAAATCCCCCCAAAACCCAAAAAATCCCCCAGACCTTCCCAGACCCCAAAAGCACCCCCCAAAAAAATCCCGACCCCAAAAACCCCAAAAACCCACCAAAAATCCAAAAAAATCCCCCAAAACCCAAAAAAATCCCCCAGACCTTCCCAGACCCCAAAAGCACCCCCCAAAAAAATCCCGATCCCAAAAACCCCAAAAAAACCAAAAAAAACCCACAAAAAATCCCCCCAAAACCCGAAAACCCCACAAAAAATCCAAAAAAATCCCCCCAAAACCTCAAAAAATCAGCCCGGCCCCTAAAACTGTCCCCCAGAAATCCCGACTCCAAAAACCCCAAAAAAATCCCAAAAAACCCCAAAACCCCTCCCAGACCCCAAAAGCACCCCCCAAAAAAATCCCGACTCCAAAAACCCCCAAAAATCCACAAAAAAATCCTGAAAAATCCCCAAAAATTCCCCAAAAACCCCAAAACCCCTCCCAGACCCCAAAAGCACCCCCCAAAAAAATCCCGACCCCAAAAACCCCCAAAATCCCCAAAAAATCCCAAAACATCCAAAAATTCCCCAAAACCTTCCTGGACCCCAGAAGCACCCCCAAAAAAATCCCGACCCCAAAAAACTCCAAAATCCACAAAAAATCCCCAAAAATCCCCCAAAAACCCAAAAAACCCCAAAACCTTCCCAGACCCCAAAAGCACCCCCCAAAAAAATCCCGACCCCAAAAACCCCCAAAATCCATTAAAAAATCCCAAAAAATCCCAAGAAATCCTGAAAAACCCCAAAAAAAACCCCAAAAAATCCCAAACCCCATCCCGGATCCCAAAATCAGCCCTGAAAAAAATCCCGACCTCAAAAAAAAATCAAAAAACCACCAAAAAATCCCAAAAAAAATCCCCCCAAAAATCCCAAAAGCCCTCCCGGACCCCAAAACCGCCCCCAAAAAAATCCCGACCCTAAAAACCCCAAAAAACCCCCAAAAAAGTCCCAAAAAAATCCCCAAAATCCCAAAAAAATCCCCAAACCCTCCCCAGATCCCAAAACCACCCCCCAAAAAAAATCCCAACCTCAAAAAAACCCAAAATCCCACAAAAAATCCCACAAACACCCCCCCCCCAAAAAAATCCCCCAAAAAATCCCAAAAACCCTCCCGGACCCCAAAACCGCCCCCAAAAAAATCCCGACTCCAAAAAGCTCAAAAAATCCCAAAAAAGTCCCCCAAAAATCCCAAAAAATCCCAAAAAACCCCCAAACCCTCCCCAGACCCCAAAATCACCCCCGAAAAAAAATCCCAACCTCAAAAAAAAAACCCCCAAAAATCCCAAAAATCCTCCCGGACCCCAAAACCGCCCCCAAAAAAATCCCGGCTCCAAAAACCCTCTGAGACCCCCCAAAAACCTCCCCAAATCCCCCAAATCCTCCCCAATCCCCCCAAAATCCCCCCAAACTGCCCCAAAATCCCCCAAATTCCTCCCAAAATTGCCCCAAAATCCCCCCCAAATTCTCCCAAACTCCCCCAAAATCCCCCAATCCTCCCCCCAAATCTCCCCAGGACCCCCCCAAATCCCACCCAAAACCCCCAAATCTCCCCAAATTCCCCCAAAATCTCCCCAGCACCCCCCCAACCCCCCCCCCCAAAGTCCCCCAAATTCCCCCAAACTCCCCCCAAATCCCCCAGTCCCCCCCAAAATCCCCCCAAATCCCCCCGAAGTCCCCCAAAATGCCCCCAAAATTGCCCCAAATCCTCCCAAAAATTTCCCCAAAATCCCCCCAAATCCCCCCAAAATCTCCCCAGGACCCGCCCCCCCCCCCCCCCCCCAAAATCCCCCAATTCCCCCAAACTCCCCCAAAATCCCCCAATCCCCACCCAAAATCTCCCCAAATTTCCCCCAAAATCTCCCCAGGACCCCCCCAACCCCCCCCCCCAAAATCCCCCAAATCCCCCCAAACCCCCCCAAAATCGCCCCAAATTCCCCCAAAATCTCCCCAGGACCCCCCCAAACCCACCCCAAAATCCCCCAAATTCCCCCAGACTCCCCCAAAATCCCCCAATCCCCCCCAAAATCTCCCCTGGATCCCCCCAAATCCCCCCCAAATCTCCCCAAATTCCCCCCAAAATTTCCCCAAATCCCCCCAAAATCCCCCCAAATCCCCCCAAAATCTCCCCAAATTCCCCCCAAAATTTCCCCAAATCCCCCAAACTCCCCCAAAATCCCCCAATCCCCCCCAAAATCTCCCCAAATTTCCTGCAAAATCTCCCCAGGACCCCCCCAAATCCCTCCCCAAACCCCCAAATCCCCCCAAATTCCCCCCAAAATCCCCCAAAATCTCCCCAGCATCCCCCCAACCTCCCCCCCCCAAATCCCCCAAATTCCCCCAAAATCTCCCCAGTGCCCCCACCCCCCCCAAATCCCCCAAATTCCCCCAAAATCCCCCCAAATTGCCCCAAAATTTCCCCAAATCCCCCCAAAATCCCCCAAATCCCCCCTGATCCTCCCAATTCCCCCCTAAAATGCCCCAAAATCGCCCAAATTTGCCCCAAAATCCCCCCAGGGTGGAGAAGATGCTCGGGAGGATCCTGAGGAGCAAAGGATGGAGGTGGGGGAGGGGCGGGGAGGGGTTTTGGGGGGTCCCGAGGGGGATTTGGGGTCCCTGGGTGGGATTTTTGGGGTCCCTGGGTGGGATTTTGGGGGGATTTGGGGGAATTTGGGGAAATTTTGGGGTCCCTGGGTTGGATTTTGGGGGTCCCTGGGTGGGATTTTGGGGGGATTTCAGGGGATTTTTGGGTCCCTGGGTGGGATTTTGGGGTCCCACGGGTGAATTTGGGGGGAAATTTTGGGGGATTTTGGGGTCGCAGGTGGAATTTTGGGGTTTCTGGGGCGTCCTGGGCTGGATTTTGGGGTCCCTGGGTGGGATTTAGGGGGGATTTTGGGGTCTCTGGGCTGGTTTGGGGGGGTCCCGAGGGGGATTTGGAGTCCCTGGGTGGGATTTTGGGGTCCTCCGGGTGAATTTGGGGGGATTTTGGGTCCATGGGTGGGATTTTGGGGTCCCTGCGTTGGATTTCGGGGTCCCTGGGTGGGATTTGGGGGTCCCTGGGTGGGATTTTGGGGGGATTTCAGGGGATTTTTGGGTCCCTGGGTGGGATTTTGGGGTCCCACGGGTGAATTTGGGGGGGATTTTGGGGGATTTTGGGGTCTCAGGTGGAATTTTGGGGTTTTTGGGGGGTCCTGGGCTGGATTTTGGGGTCCCTGGGTGGGATTTAGGGGGGATTTTGGGGAATTTTGGGGTGTCTGGGCTGGTTTGGGGGGGGTCCCGAGGGGGATTTGGGGTCCCTGGGTGGGATTTTGGGGTCCCCCGGGTGAATTTGGGGGGATTTTGGGTCCCTGGGTGGGATTTTGGGGTCCCTGAGGGGATTTTGGGGGTCCCTGGGTGGGATTTTGGGGTCCCTGCGTTGGATTTGGGGGTCCCTGAGGGGATTTGGGGGTCCCTGGGTGGGATTTTGGGGGGATTTCAGGGGATTTTTGGGTCCCTGGGTGGGATTTTGGGGTCCCTGGGTGGGAATTTGGGGGGAAATTTTGGGGGATTTTGGGGTCCCAGGTGGAATTTTGGGGTTTTTGGGGGGACCTGGGCTGGATTTTGGGGTCCCTGGGTGGGATTTAGGGAAATTTTGGGGTGTCTGGGCTGGTTTTGGGGGGTCCCGAGGGGGATTTGGGGTCCCTGGGTGGGATTTTGGGGGGATTTTGGGGAATTTTGGGGTCCCTGGGTGGGATTTGGGGGAATTTTGGGGTCTCTGGGTTGGATTTTGGGGGTTCCTGAGGGGATTTTGGGGTTCCTGAGGAGATTTTGGGGTCCCAGGTGGAATTTTGGGGCTTTTTGGGGTCCTCGGGTTGGATTTTGGGGTCTCAGGTGGAATTTGGAGGTTCCCAGGTGGGATTTTGGGGATTTTTGGGGTCCCCGGGTTGGATTTTGGGGGAGTTTTTGGGGTCCCGGGCTGATTTTTGGGGTCCTTAAGGGGATTTTTGGGTTATTTTGGGTTCCCTGAGCTGGATTTTGGGGATCCCGAGGTGAATTTGGGGGAGATTTGGGGAGATTTGGGGGGATTTGGGGGTCCCAGGTGGAATTTTGGGGGTTTTGGGGGGTCCTGGGTTGGATTTTGGGGGACCCGGGTTGGATTTTGAGGGTCCCTGAAAGGATTTTGGGAGTCCCGGGAAGGATTTTGGGGGGATTCTGGGGTCCCAGGTGGAATTTTGGGGGTCCCAGGTGGAATTTTGGGGGGTTTGGGGGTCCCTGGGTTGGATTTGGGGGGTCCCGGGTGGAATTTGGGGGGGATTTTGGGGATCCCGGGGGGTATTTTGGGGGGATTTGGGGGTCCCAGGTGGGATTTTGGGGGTTTTGGGGGTCTCTGGGTTGGATTTTGGGGGTCCTGGGGTGAATTTGGGGGGGTTCCAGGTGGGATTTTGGGGTCCCGGGGAGGATTTTGGGGGTCCCGAGGCGAATTTGGGGGGATTTTGGGGATCCCGGGTGGGATTTTGGGGGAATTTTGGGGTCTCAGGTGGAATTTTGGGGGTCCCAGGTGGAATTTTGGGTTTTTTGGGGTCTCTGGGTTGGATTTTGGGGGTCCCGAGGTGATTTTGGGGGGATTTTGGGGTCTCAGGTGGAATTTTGGGGGTCCCAGGTGGAATTTTGGGTTTTTTGGGGTCCCTGAGTTGGATTTGGGGGGTCCCGAGGTGACTTTGGGGAGGATTTTGGGGGTCCCGGGGGGGATTTTGGGGTTTTTTGGGGTCCCAGGTGGAATTTTGGGGGTTTTTGGGGTCCCAAGGTGACTTTGGGGAGGATTTTGGGGGTCCCGGGGGGGGAATTTTGGGGGTTTTGGGGTCTCTGGGTTGGATTTTGGGGGTCCCGAGGTGATTTTGGGGGAATTTTGGGGGTTTTGGGGTCTCTGGGTTGGATTTTGGGGGTCCCGAGGTGATTTTGGGGGGATTTTGGGGGGTTTTGGGGTCCCTGGGTTGGATTTTGGGGGGTCCTGGATGGATTTGGGGGCGCTGCCCCTCCCCCCACCAGACGCTCCAGTTACGTCATCACCACGCGCGTCCATTGGGGGGGGCCGTGAGTACCCACAATGCACCGCGGGGGGGGGGGAGGGGCGGGAATTTTGGGGTCTTTTTGGGGGGATTTGGGGATTTTTTGGGGGGGGTTGGGGTCTTTTGGGGGAGATTTTGGGGGAATTTTGGGGGTTTTGGGGGGATTTTGGGGTCTCTGGGGGAGATTTGGGGTTTTTTTGGGGGGGTTGGGGTCTTTTGGGGGGATTTTGGGGGAATTTTGGGGTTTTTGGGGGCAGTTCGGGGTCTCTGGGGGGGATTTGGGGTCATTTTGGGGGGGTTGGGGTTTTTTGGGGGAGATTTTGGGGGAATTTTGGGGTTTTTGGGGGCAGTTCGGGGTCTCTGGGGGGGATTTGGGGTCATTTTGGGGGGGTTGGAGTTTTTGGGGGGATTTTGGGGGAATTTTGGGGGTTTTGGGGAGATTTTGGGGTCTCTGGGGGGGATTTGGGTTTTTTTGGGGGGGGTTGGGGTCTTTTGGGGGGATTTTGGGGGAATTTTGGGGTTTTTGGGGGCAGTTCGGGGTCTCTGGGGGGGATTTGGGGTCATTTTGGGGGGGTTGGGGTTTTTTGGGGGAGATTTTGGGGGAATTTTGGGGGTTTTGGGGAGATTTTGGGGTCTATGGGGGGGATTTGGGGTCATTTTGGGGGGGTTGGGTTTTTGGGGGGGATTTTGGGGGAATTTTGGGGTTTTTGGGGGCAGTTCGGGGTCTCGGGGGGGATTTGGGGTCTTTTGGGGGGATTTTAGGGGAATTTTGGGGTTTTTTGGGGTTGATTTTGGAGGTTTTTGGGGTGGATTTGGGGGGTTTTGGGGGAGATTTTGGGGTCGGTTTGGGGGATTTTGGGTCTTTGGGGGGGGTTGGGGTCTTTTGGGGGAGATTTTGGGGGATTTTGGAGGTTTTTGGGGTGGATTTGGGGGGTTTTGGGGGAGATTTTGGGGTCTCTGGGGGGGATTTTGGGATCTTGGGGAAGGATTTGGGCTGTTGGGGGGAGAAATTTGGGGGTTTTGGGGTGAATTTGGGGGGATTTTGGGGTTTGGGGTGAATGTTGGGGTTTTGGGGAGGAATTTTGGGGTTTTTTTGGTGAATTTTGGGGTTTGGGGAGCGGATTTTGAATTCTCCAGGAACTTTGAGGGGTTTGGGGGAGTTTTGGGGATTTTTGGGGTGAATTTGGGTTTTTTGGGAGAATTTTGGGGGGGGTTGGGAAAATTTTGGGGTTTCTGGGGAATTTGGGGTTTTTAGGGCGAACTTCGGGGTTTTTTTGGGTTAATTTTGGGGGTTTTTAGTTGAATTTTGGGGCAAATTTTGAGAGTTTTTGGGGCTGAATTTTGGGGCTTTTTGGTTGAATTTTGGGGTGAATTTTGAGGGGTTTTGGGGCTGAATTTTGGGGGCTTTTGGTTGAGTTTTTGGGGTGAATTTTGGGGTGAATTTTGAGGTTTTTCGGGTGAACTTTGGGGGGTTTTGGTTGAATTTTTGGACGAATTTTGAGGTTTTTTGGGTGAATTTTGGGGGCTTTTGGGGCGAATTTTGGGGCGAATTTTGGGGTGAATTTTGAGGTCTTTTGGGGTGAATTTTTGGGCTTTTTGGTTGAATTTTGGGGCGAATTTTGGGGGCTTTTGGTTGAGTTTGGTTGAATTTTGGGGCGAATTTTGAGGTTTCTCGGGGTGAACTTTGGGGCTTTTTGGTTGAATTTTGGGGCGAATTTTGAGGTTTTTTCGGGTGAACTTTGGGGCTTTTCGGGTGAATTTTGGGGCGAACTTTGAAGTTTTTCGGGGTGAATTTTGGGGCTTTTTTGGGGGGTGGATTTGGGCTCTCTCAGGGGTGGGGGAGGGCTCTGACCCCCCCCCCCTCCCCCTTTGTTTCCCCTCCCCCAGACCCGACCGGGGCCTCTCCCGGAAGCACCTCCTGGAGGGTGAGCGGGGGGCGGGGCCCGGGTGGGCGTGGCCAGCCCGGGGTGGGCGTGGCCCGAGCGCGACCACGCCCCCCATGTTGGGGGGGGTGTGGGGGGCGTGTGGGGGTGGGCGTGGCCTAACCCAGGCCCCGCCCCCTCAGCGCTCCGGGGCTCCCTGCGGCGCCTGCAGCTCGATTACGTCGACGTCGTCTTCGCCGGGCCCCGCCCGGGCCCCGCCCACAACGAGGGTCAGGCCACGCCCCTTCCTCTCAGGCCACGCCCCCTCCCACCGGCCACGCCCCCTCCCACAGGCCACGCCCCTTCTCTGCAGGACACGCCCACTCCGCATAGGCCACGCCCCTTCGCCCAGACCACACCCCCTCTCTCCAAGGCCACGCCCCCATCAGGCCACGCCCCTTCAAAGAGACCACGCCCGCTCTCCAAAAGGCCGCCCCCCTCTCTCCCAGGCCACGCCCCTTCACCGAGGCCACGCCCCCTCTCCGCAGACCACGCCCCCTCCCACAGGCCACGCCCCCTCTCCCATAGCCACGCCCCTTCTCCAAAGACCACTCCCATTCCCTACAGGCCACACCCCCTCTCCCACAGACCACACCCCTCTTCCCAGACCACGCCCCTTCACCAAGACCACGCCCCCTCTCCCACCGGACACGCCCCTTCTTCACAGGCCACACCCCGTATCCCACAGGCCACACCCCCTCAGCGGCCACACCCCCCTCTCAGAGGCCACGCCCCTATCCACAGACACGCCCTTCTCAGGCCACGCCCCCTCTCCCACTGACCACGCCCCATAGACCACGCCCCTTCCCACAGGCCACGCCCCTTCCTCATAGGCCACGCCCCCTCTCCCACAGGCCACGCCCCTTCACCGAGACCACGCCCCCTGTCCCGCAAACCACGCCCCCTCTCCCACAGGCCACACCCCTCTCTCCCAGGCCACGGCCCCTCTCAGAGACCACGCCCCCTCTCCACAGGCCACGCCCCCTCCCACAGGCCACGCCCCCTCTCCCATAGCCACGCCCCTTCTCCAAAGACCACTCCCATTCCCTACAGACTGCACCCCCTCTCCCACTGACCACGCCCTCTCTCCCAGGCCACGCCCCTTCACCAAGACCACGCCCCCCTCCATCAGGCCACGCCCCCTCTCCCACTGGACTCACCCCTTCTTCACAGGCCACGCCCCGCATCCCACAGGCCACGCCCCCTCAGCGGCCACACCCCCCTCTCAGAGGCCACGCCCCTATACACAGACACGCCCTTCCCAGGCCACGCCCCCTCTCCCACTGACCACGCCCCCATAGACCACGCCCCTTCCCACAGGCCACGCCCCTTCCTCATAGGCCACGCCCCCTCTCCCACAGGTCACACCCCCTCCACCGAGACCACGCCCTCTCTCCCACAGGCCACGCCCCCTCACAGGCCACGCCCCCTCACAGACCACGCCCCCTCACAGGCCACACCCTTTCTCAGCGGCTCCCTATCCACAGACACGCCCTTCTCAGGCCACGCCCCCTCTCCCACAGGCCACGCCCCTTCCCCAAAGACCACATCCGTTCTCCACAGGCCACGCCCCCTCTCCCGCAGGCCACGCCCTTTCTCTACAGACCACGCCCCTTCTCCACCAGCCACGCCCCTTCACCGAGACCACACCCCCTCTCCCACAGGCCATGCCCCTCCCCCACAGGCCACACCCCTTCCCCATAGACCACGCCCCCACCCACAGGCCACGCCCACTCTCCATAGGCCACACCCCTTCCCCAAAAGACGACACCCCCCTCCCACCGGCCATGCCCCTTCTCTACAGACCACACCCCCACAGGCCACGCCCATTCTCCGCAGACCACGCCCCCTCTCCCGCAAACCACGCCCCATCTCCCACAGGCCACACCCCTCTCTCCCAGGCCACGCCCCTTCACCGAGGCCACGCCCCCTCCCACAGGCCACGCCCCCTCTCATAGCCACGCCCCTTCTCCAAAGACCACTCTCGTTCTCCACAGGCCACACCCCCTTTCCCCCAGGCCACGCCCCCTCCCACAGGCCACACCCCCCACAGGCCACGCCCCTTCACAGAGACCACGCCCCTCCACAAAGACCACGCCCCCTCTCTCCAAGGCCACGCCCCTTCTCCCACAGGCCACGCCCCCTCTCCACAGGCCACACCCCTTCCCCAAAGACCACACTTCTTCTCTTCAGACCACGCCCCCTCCCCTTAAGGCCACGCCCCTTCTCATAGACCACGCCCCTTCTCCCACAAACCACGCCCCCTCTCCCACAGGCCATGTCCCATCCCCCACAGGCCACACCCCTCTCTCCCAGGCCACGCCCCCTCACACAGGCCACGCCCCCTCCCAGAGGCACCACGCCCCCTCTCCCACATGGCCACACCCCTTCGCTGAGACCACGCCCCCTCTCCCACAGGCCACGCCCCCTCTCCCACAGGCCACGCCCCCTCTCCCACAGGCCACGCCCCCTCTCCCACAGGCCACGCCCCCTCCCACAGGCCACGCCCCTTCTCCAAAGACCACGCTCCCTCTACCACAGGCCACACCCCCTCTCCCACAGCCCACGCCCCCTCTCCCACAGGCCACGCCCCCACAGGCCACGCCCCTTCTGCAGAGACCACGCCCCCCCGAGAGAAAAACCACGCCCGCTTCACGTCCCCACGCCCACAGCGTGTGACGTCACATCCTGCCCTGGCCACGCCCACAATGCGGAGGCCACGCCCCTTTCTGCAGACCACGCCCCTCCCCAAACGCCGTGGCCCCGCCCACTCGGCCCCGCCCCTTCCGGCCCCGCCCCCTCACGTCCCCTCCCCCTTCTCCCCCCCCCCCAGGAATGGACCCGACCCTGCGGCTGCTGCGGCTGGAAGGTACCAAGGGAGGGGTTGGGGGGGGGAGGAAACACTCCGGGGACCCCCCCAGGGACCCCAAAATCGCCTCGAATCACCCCAAACCCGCCTGAATCACCCCAAAACCCCCTGAATCACCCCAAATCCGCCTGAATCACCCCAAAACCCCCTGAATCACCCCAAACCCGCCTGAATCACCCCAAAACCACCTCAAATCACCTCAAAATCTCCTAAATCACCCCAAAATCCCTTTAAATAACTCCAAAATTGCCTTAAAATCACCCCAAAATCCCCTCAAATTGCCCCAAAACCGCCTTAAATTAACCCCCAGCCCCATAAATCCCCCCAAAACCCCCTCAACCCAAAACCCCCTGAATCACCCCAAAACCGCCTTAAATCACCCCAAACCCCCATAAATCCCCCAAAACCCCCTCAAATTGCCCCCAAACCGATATAAATTAACTCAAAACCCCATAAATCACCCCAAAACACCCTAAAATCCCCCCAAAACTGCCTTAAATTAACCCAAAACCCCATAAATGTCTCCAAATCCTCTCAAATCACCCCAAAATCGCCTTAAATCAACCCAAACCCCCATAAATTCCCCCAAAACCGCCTCAAATCACCCCAAAACCGTCTTAAATTAACCCAAAACCCTCAGAAATCACCCCAAAACTGCATTAAATCACCCCAAACCCCCAGAAATCACCTCAAAACCCCCTCAAATTGCCCCAAAAATGCCATATATTAACCCAAAACTCCAGAAATCACCCCAAAACCACCTTAAATCACCCCAAACCCCCATAAATCCCCCAAAACCACCTCAAATTGCCCCAAAACCGTCTTAAATTAACCCAAAACCCCATAAATCACCCGAAAACTGCCTTAAATCAACCCAAAACCCGATAAATGTCCCCAAAACCCTGTCAAATGTCCCCAAAACCCCCTTAAATCAACCCAAAACCCCAGAAATCACCCCAAAACTGCCTTAAATCAACCCAAACCCACCTTAAATTAACACAAAACCCCATAAATCCCCCCAAAACAGCCTCAAATCGCCCCCAAACCCCCTCCAATTAACCCAAAACCCCCAGAAATCACCCCAAAATCCCCTTAATCACCCCAAAAACACCTTAAATCAACCCAAAACCTCAAAAATCTCTCCAAAACCCCCTCAAATCACCCCAAAACCCCATAAATCACCCCAAAACCGCCTTCAATCACCCCAAACCCCCATAAATCTCCCCAAATCCCCTCAAATTGCCCCAAAACCGCCATAAATTAACCCTAAACCCCATAAATCACCCCAAAACCACCTGAAATCAACCCAAAACCCTCTCAAATCGCCCCAAAACTGCTTTAAATGAACCCAAAACGCCCTGAATCACCCCAAAACCCCCATAAATCCCCCTAAAATCCCCACAGATCACCCCAAAAGCCCCTCAAGTCTCCCCAAAACCCCTTAAAATCCCCCAAAATCTTCTTAAAACACCCCAAAACCCCTTCAAATCCCCCCCAAAGCACCCCAAATCACCCCAAAATGCCTTAAAATCCCCCCGAAATCACCCCCCCCCTCCAGACCCCCCAAAAGCCCCCCCAAATCCCCAAATCCCTCCCTCAGATCCCCCCCAGACCCACCCTAAATCCCCCCAGACCCCCCCAAAACCCCCCCGGACCCCCCCCAAAATACCCCCCAACCCCCCCAAATTCCCCCCAGATCCCCCTAAACCCCTCAGACCCCCCCAAATCCCCCCAGACCCCCCCAAAACCCCCTCGGACCCCCCCAAAATACCCCCAGGCCTCCCCAAATGTCCCCCAGACTCCCCTAAATCCCTCTGAACTCCCCAAAATCCCCCCATGCCCCCCCCAAATCCCCCCAGACCCCCCCAAAACCCCCTGGGCCCCCTCCAACTTCCCCCCAGACCCCCCCCAAAATGCCCCCCAACCCCCCAAATTCTCCCCAGACCCCCCCAAAACCCCCTCGGACCCCCCAAAATACCCCCAGGCCTCCCCAAATGTCCCCCAGACTCCCCTAAATCCCTCTGAACTCCCCAAAATCCCCCCATGCCCCCCCAATACCCCCAGACCCCCCCAAAATGCCCCCCAACCCCCCCAAATCACCCCCAGATCCCCCTAAACCCCTCAGACCCCTCCAAAATCCCCCCAGGCCCCCCCAAAACCCCCTCGGACCCCTCCAAATTCCCCCCGGACCCCCCCCAAAATACTCCCGAACCCCCCAAATCACCCCCAGATCCCCCTAAACCCCTCAGATCCCCCCAAATCCGCCCCCAAATCTCCCCCAGACTCCCCAAAATCCCTCGGAGCTGCCCCAAAACCTCCCCAAATCCCCCCCAGACCCCTCCCAAAATACCCCAGGGCCCCCCTAAAATGCCCCTCAACCCCCCCAAATCCCCTCCAAAGCCCCCCGAAATCCCCCAAATCACTCCTGAGCCCCCCCAAACCCCCCCAAATCTCCCCAGTTCCCCCCCCCCGGGGCGCTCGGAATTAACGCGGTCCTTCCCCCCCGCCTTCCCCCCCCGCCTTCCCGCAGAGTTGGTTCGCGCCATGAGTGACGTCATCGAGCAGGGCCTGGCGCTGTACTGGGGCACGGCCGGGGGGGCCCCCGGTGACGTCATGGTGCGGGGGGGGGGACGCGGTGACGTCATTCGGGGGGGCATTCGGGGGGGACACTGGGGGGGACTGGGTGACACTGGGGGGACATTGGGGGGGCACTGGGGGGCACTGGGGGGGCACTGGGGGGCACTGGGGGGACACTGGGGGGGCACTGGGGGGCACTGGGGGATACTGGGGTGACACTGGGGGACACTGGGGGACACTGGGGGGGCACTGGGGGACACTGGGGGACACTGGGGGACACTGGGGGGGCACTGGGGGGCACTGGGGGACACTGGGGAAACTGGGGGGACATTGGGGGACACTGGGGTGACACTGGAGGGACACTGGGGACACTGGGGGGGCACTGGGGGGGCACTGGGGGACACTGGGGGGCACTGGGGGGGCACTGGTGACACTGGGGGACACTGGGTGGACATTGGGGGGGCATGGGGGGACACTGTGGACACTGGGGGACACTGGGGGATACTGGGGGGACACTGGGGACACTGGGGGCCACAGAGGGGACACTGGGGACACTGGGGGACACTGGGGGATACTGGGGGGGTGCGATGGGGACACTTGGGGGTGACACCGGGAGACACGGAGGGGAGGCGGGGTGGGTGACACAGGGGCGTGACAGTGGGTGACACGGGCTGGGTGACACAGGAGGTGACACGGGCTGGGTGACACGGGGTGGGTGGCACAGAGTGGGTGACACGGAGTGGGTGACACAGGAGGTGACACCGGGTGGGTGCCACGGGCTGGGTGTCACAGGAGGTGACACGGGGAGTGGGTGACACAGGGTGGTGACAGTGGGTGACACAGGGTGGGTGACACAGGAGGTGACACGGGGAGTGGGTGACACAGGGTGATGACAGTGGGTGACACAGGGTGGGTGACACAGGAGGTGACAGTGGGGGTGGGTGACACAGGGTGATGACAGTGGGTGACACAGGGTGGGTGACACAGGAGGTGACAGTGGGGGTGGGTGACACGGGTGGGTGACAGCAGGGGGTGACACGGGGGGGGTGACACAGGGGGGGTGACACAGGGTGGGTGACACAGGGGTGGGCAACACGGGCTGGGTGACACGGGGTGGGTGACACAGGGGGGTGACAGGGGCTGGGTGCCACGGGCTGGGTGCCACCGGGTGGGTGCCACAGGGTGGGTGACATGGGGTGCGTGACAGCGGTGGGTGACACAGGGCTGGGTGACACAGGGCTGGGTGACACAGGGTGGGTGCCACAGGGTGGGTGACACCGGGTGGGTGCCACAGGGTGGGTGACACAGGGAGTGGGTGACACAGGGTGGGTGACACCAGTGGGTGACACAGGGTGGGTGACACAGGGTGGGTGACAGCGGTGGGTGACACCGGGTGGGTGACACGGAGTGGGTGTCACAGAGTGGGTGACACGGGCTGGGTGACACAGGGGTGGGTGACACAGGGGGTGGGTGACACAGGGTGGGTGACATGGGCTGGGTGACACAGGGGTGGGTGACATGGGGCTGGGTGCCACCAGTGGGTGACACAGGGTGGGTGACACAGGAGGTGCCACGGGGTGGGTGACACGGAGTGGGTGTCACAGAGTGGGTGACATGGGCTGGGTGACAGCGGTGGGTGACACAGGGTGGGTGACACAGGAGGTGCCACGGGGTGGGTGCCACGGGCTGGGTGACACAGGGAGTGGGTGACACAGGGTGGGTGACACGGGTGGGTGCCACGGGCTGGGTGACACCGGGTGGGTGCCACAGGGTGGGTGACACGGGGTGCGTGACACAGGAGGTGACAGTGGGGGTGGGTGACACGGGTGGGTGCCACGGGCTGGGTGACACCGGGTGGGTGCCACAGGGTGGGTGACACAGGGAGTGGGTGACACAGGGTGGGTGACAGCGGTGGGTGACACCGGGTGGGTGACACGGAGTGGGTGTCACAGAGTGGGTGACACGGGCTGGGTGACATGGGGCTGGGTGACACAGGGTGGGTGACATGGGCTGGGTGACACGGGGGTGGGTGACATGGGGCTGGGTGCCACCAGTGGGTGACACAGGGTGGGTGACACAGGAGGTGACACGGGGTGGGTGACACAGGGTGGGTGACATGGGGCTGGGTGACACCAGTGGGTGACACAGGGTGGGTGACACAGGAGGTGACACGGGGTGGGTGACACAGGGTGGGTGACATGGGCTGGGTGACACCAGTGGGTGACACGGGGTGGGTGACACAGGGTGGGTGACAGCGGTGGGTGACACCAGTGGGTGACACAGGGTGGGTGACACGGAGTGGGTGTCACAGAGTGGGTGACATGGGCTGGGTGACAGCAGTGGGTGACACAGGGTGGGTGACACAGGAGGTGACAGCGGTCGGTGACACAGGGTGGGTGACACCGGTGGGTGCCACGGGCTGGGTGCCACAGGGTGGGTGACACCGGGTGGGTGACACCGGGTGGGTGACACAGGAGGTGACAGTGGGGGTGGGTGACACGGGGTGGGTGACACAGGAGGTGACAGCAGTGGGTGACACAGGGTGGGTGACACAGGGTGGGTGCCACAGGGTGGGTGACACAGGAGGTGACACAGGAGGTGACACAGGGTGGGTGACATGGGCTGGGTGCCACCGGGTGGGTGCCACAGGGTGGGTGACACAGGGTGGGTGACAGCAGTGGGTGACACCGGGTGGGTGCCACAGGGTGGGTGCCACGGGCTGGGTGTCACCGGGGTGTCCCCTGGCCCAGGACACGTTCGCGGTGGCCCGGCAGCTGAACCTGGTGGCCCCCGTGTGTCAGTGGGCGGAGCTTCCGCCCGAGCCCCGCCTCTTCCGCCACCTCGGTAGGGGCGGGGCCACGGGAAAGGGGGCGGGGCCACGGGAAAGGGGGCGGGGCCACCGGAAAGGGGGCGGGGGCCAGTGGAAAGGGGGCGGGGCCAAAATCTACAAATGGGTGGAGCGAGAGGGGGCGTGGCCATGAGGAGGGGGCGTGGCCGGAAGGGACCAACGGGAAGGGGGGGTGGCCAAAAGGGGGCGTGGTCGGGGGTGGGGCTGGACAAAAGGGGCGTGGTCAGAACGGGCGGGGCGGTGGGCGGGGCCACGGGCTGGGTGTGGCCGAAGGGGCGGGGCTATAGGGGGAGGGGCTATAGGGGGAGGGGCTAAAGGGGGAGGGGCAGTGGGGGCGGGGGTCCCAGGTCGCCCCTCCCCCGCTGTCCCCAGGCCTGGGCGCTGTCACCTGGTCCCCGGTGGCCCCTGGGCCCCCCCCGGATGAGGAGACCCCCGGAAACGCCCCGGCCAAGGTAGCCCGGGGCTACCCGGGAGCCCCCCCAATGTCCCCAAGGATGTCCCCAGTGCCACCCAAACGGCCCCCCCCGATGTCCCCAAATGTCCCCCAATGTCCCCAAATGCCCCCCAAATATCCCCAAATGCCCCCCAATGCCCCCCCAATGCCCCAAATGTCCCCCCAATGTCCTCACTGTCCCCCCAAAGTCCCCCAAATGTCCCCAATGCCCCCAATGTCCCCCACGTCCCCCCAAATGTCCCCCAATACCCCCGATGTCCCCCCAATGTCCCCCTCAATGCCCCCCAATGTCCCCCCAATGCCCCCCAATGCCCCCCCAATGCCCCCCAAATGTCCCCAAATGTCCCCCAATACCCCAGATGTCCCCAATGCCCCCCAAATGTCCCCAGTGCCCCCAGATGTCCCCGATGTCCCCAACCCGTCCAATCCCCCCAACACCTCCAATGTCCCCCCAATGTCCCCCCAATGTCCCCCCAATGTCCCCCAATGTCCCCCCAATGTCCCCCCACTGTCCCCAATGTCCCCCCAATGTCCCCCCAATGTCCCCCCACTGTCCCCACTGTCCCCCCAATGTCCCCCCAATGTCCCCCCAATGTCCCCCCACTGTCCCCAATGTCCCCCCAATGTCCCCCCAATGTCCCCCAATGCCCCCCCAATGTCCCCAATGTCCCCCCAATGTCCCCCCAATGTCCCCAATGTCCCCCCAATGTCCCCCAATGCCCCCCCAATGTCCCCAATGTCCCCCCAATGTCCCCCCAATGTCCCCAATGTCCCCGCTGTGTCCCCAGGGCCGGCCCCGCTGCCCGGTGGCTCTGGGGGAGCTGCGGCCACTGGCCCAGAAGTTGGGGTGCTCCGAGAGACAGCTGGGGATCGGTGAGGGGACACGGGGGGACATCGGGGGGACATCAGAGGGTTGAGGGGTTCAGGGACATCGGGGGGGATTGGGGGGTTCAGGGACATCGGGGACAGGAGGATGTGGGGGACACGGGGCACGCGGGGGGTGCGGGGGGGGTGTCAGGATGGCACCAGGGTGACCCCGGGGTGACCCTGAGGTGACACCGAGGGGGTGGGTGACCCCGGGGTGTCCCCATCCCCAGCCTGGTCCCTGCGGCTCGAGGGCGTTGGGGTGACACCGGGGTGACCCTGAGGGGGTGGGTGACACTGGGTGACACTGGGGTGACGCTGAGGTGACACCAGGGTGACCCTGAGGGGGTGGGTGACACTGGGGTGACACTGGGGTGTCCCTGTCCCCAGCCTGGTCCCTGCGGCTCGAGGGCGTTGGGGTGACACCGGGGTCACCCTGAGGGGGTGGGTGACACCAGGGTGACCCTGAGGTGACACTGGGGATGTGGGCAGGGTGGGTGACCCTGAGGGGGTGGGTGACACCGGGGTAACCCTGAGGTGACCCTGAGGGGGTGGGTGACACTGGGGTGACACTGGGTGACCCTGGGTGACACCAGGGTGACACCAAGGGGGTGGGTGGCCCTGGGGTGACCCTGGGTGACCCCGGGGTGTCCCTGTCCCCAGCCTGGTCCCTGCAGCTCGAGGGCGTTGGGGTGACACCGGGGTGACACAGAGGGGGTGGCTGACACTGGGGTGACCCTGGGTGACACCGAGGGGGTGGGTGACCCCGGGGTGTCCCTGTCCCCAGCCTGGTCCCTGCGGCTCGAGGGCGTTGGGGTGACACCGGGGTGACCCTGAGGGGGTGGGTGACCCTGAGGTGACCCTGGGTGACCCTGAGGTGACCCGGGGTGACCCTGAGGGGGTGGGTGACACTGGGTGACCCTGGGTGACACTGGGGTGACACCGGGGTGTCCCCGTCCCTGTCCCCAGCCTGGTCCCTGCAGCTCGAGGGCGTTGGGGTGACACCGGGGTGACACAGAGGGGGTGGCTGACACTGGGGTGACCCTGGGTGACACCAAAGGGGTGGGTGACCCCGGGGTGTCCCTGTCCCCAGCCTGGTCCCTGCGGCTCGAGGGCGTTGGGGTGACACCGGGGTGACCCTGAGGGGGTGGGTGACCCTGAGGTGACCCTGGGTGACCCTGAGGTGACCCGGGGTGACCCTGAGGGGGTGGGTGACACTGGGTGACCCTGGGTGACACTGGGGTGACCCCGGGGTGTCCCCGTCCCTGTCCCCAGCCTGGTCCCTGCGGCTCGAGGGCGTTGGGGTGACACCGGGGTGACCCTGAGGGGGTGGGTGACACTGGGGTGACACTGGGCGATACTGGGGTGACACTGGGGTGACCCTGAGGGGGTGGGTGACCCTGAGGTGACCCGGGGTGACCCTGAGGGGGTGGGTGACACTGGGGTGACACTGGGGTGACCCTGGGCGATACTGGGGTGACCCTGAGGTGACCCTGAGGGGGTGGGTGACACTGGGTGACCCTGGGTGACCCCGGGGTGTCCCCATCCCTGTCCCCAGCCTGGTCCCTGCGGCTCGAGGGCGTCAGCTCCGTCCTGGTGGGGGCCGAGACCCCCCGGGGGCTGCGGGAGCAACTCCAGGCCCTGCAGGTGGGGGAGGGGCGGGAATTTGGGGAGGGTTTGGGGGGTCCTGGGGGGGGTTGGGGAGGTTTGGGGGGATTTGGGGGGGGTCCTGGGGGAGGGTTTGGGGGCTCCTGGAGGGAATTTGGGGGTTCTGGGGGAGGTTTGGAGGTCCTGGGGGGGGGTTGTGGGGAGGGTTTTGGGGGGTCCTGGGGGAAATTTGGGGGGTCCTGGGGGGGGGTTGGGGGAGGGTTTGGGGGGTCCTGGGGGAAATTTGGGGGTCCTGGGGGGAGTTTGGGGGAGGGTTTGGGGGGTCCTGGGGGAAATTTGGGGGGGGTCTCGGGGGGGGTTTGGGGAGGGTTTGGGGGGTCCTGGGGAATTTGGGGGTGCTGGGGGCGGGGGTTTGGGGGAAATTTGGGGAATCCTGGGGGGGGTTGGGGAGGTTTGGGGGGAATTGGGGGGGTCCTGGGGATGTTTGGGGGATCCTGGGGGGAATTTGGGGGGTCCTGGGGGGGTTTGGGGGACCCGAGGGGCATCTGGGAGGGCATGGGGGGGGTTGGGGGTCCAGGGGTGATTTGAGGGGGTCCTGGGGGTTGTTTTGAGGTGATTTGGGGTGATTTGGGGTGATTTTGGTTGATTTTGGGTGATTGGGATGATTTTTGTTGATTTGGGGTGATTTTGGGTTAATTTGGGGTGATTTGGGGTGATTTTGGTTGATTTTTGGTTGATTTGAGGTGATTTGGGTTGATTTGGGTTGATTTTGGTTGATTTTGGGTGATTTTGGGTGATTTTGATTGATTTTGGGGTGATTTGGGGTGATGAGGGGTGATTTGGGTTGATTTTGGGTGATTTGAGGTGATTTGGGGTGATTTGGGTGATTTTGGTTGATTTTGGGTTGATTTTAGTTGATTGAGGTGATTTTGGTTGATTTGGGTTGATTTTGGTTGATTTTGGGTGATTTGAGGTGATTTTGGGTGATTTGGGGTGATTTTGGTTGATTTTGGTTGATTTTGGGGCGATTTTGGTTGATTTGGGGCGATTTTGGGTGATTTGGGTTGATTTGGGGTGATTTGGGGTGATTTGGGTTGATTTTGGATGATTTGAGGTGATTTGGGTTGATTTTGGTTGATTTTGGTTGATTTGGGGCGATTTTGGGTGATTTGGGTTGATTTTGGTTGATTTTGGGTGATTTGGGGTGATTTGGGTTGATTTTGGGTGATTTGAGGTGATTTGGGGTGATTTGGGGTGATTTTGGTTGATTTTGGTTGATTTGGGGTGATTTTGGTTGATTTGAGGTGATTTGAAGTGATTTTAGTTGATTTTGGGTGATTTGGGGTGATTTTGGTTGATTTTGGGTGGTTTGGGGTGATTTGTGTCCATCTCGGAGCGATTTTCAGTTGGTTTCGGGTTAATTTTGGCCGATTTTGGGTTGGTTTCGCTGCTTTTGGCCGCTTTGGGGTTGATTTTCAACGATTTGATTGGATTTTGGGTCATTTCGGTTGATTTCGGTTGATTTCGGTTGATTTTGGTCGCTCTCAGGTGATCTGGGGGTGTTTCAGAAGAATTTTGGGGTGATTCGTGTGGATTTTGGGTTAATTTGGGCTGATTTCGGACTGGGCTTTGCAGATTTTGGGGTGATTTTGTCGGATTTTGGGTTAATCTGTCAGGTTTTGGGGTGATTTTGAGTTAATTTTTGCAGGTTTTGGGTTAATTTTCACAGATTTTGGGCTCCGTTCCTGTGATTTTGGCTTCATCTGAGTTTTGGGTTGATTTTCGCAGATTTTGGGCCGATCTGTTTCCGTTTTGGGGTTTTTTGGTCACATTTTGGGTTAATTGTCACAGATTTTGGATGAATTAGTCCAAATTTGGGTTAATTTTGTCTGATTTTGGGGTGGTTTGGGGTTAATTTGGGGTGATTTGTGCCGATTTTGGGGGGTTTTGGTCAGATTTTGGGTTCATTTTTGCAGATTTTGGAGCTCATCTGTCTGATTTTGAGTTGATTTTCATGAATTTGGGGCTGATTTGTGTCATTTGGGGCTTTTTGGGTTGATTCTCACCGATTTCAGGTCAATTTGTCAAATTTTGGGTCAATTTGTCAGATTTTGGGTGAATTTTCGTAGATTTTGGGTCAATTTGGGGTGAATTTCCATTAATTTTCACAGATTTTGGGTGAATTTTCACAGATTTTGGGTCAATTTGTCAGATTTTGGGTGAATTTTTGCAGATTTTGGGTGAATTTTCACCAATTTCGGGTGAATTTTCACCGATTTTGGGTGAATTTCCGCGGATTTCGGGTGAATTTCCGCAGATTTTCAGTTAATTTTTGCAGATTTTGGGTGAATTGTCACCGATTTCGGGTGAATTTCTGCAGATTCTTGGGTGAATTTTCACCGATTTTGGGTGAATTTCCGCCGATTTCGGGTCAATTTCCGCCGATTTTGGGTGAATTTCCACCGATTTTGGGTCAATTTTCACCAATTTCGGGTGAATTTCCGCCGATTTTGGGTGAATTTCCACGGATTTCGGGTGAATTGTCACCGATTTGGGGTGAATTTCTGCAGATTTCGGGTGAATTTCCGAGGATTTTGGGTGAATTTCCGCCGATTTCGGGTGAATTGTCACCGATTTTGGGTCAATTTTCACCAATTTCGGGTGAATTTCCGCCGATTTGGGGTGAATTTCCGCCGATTTCGGGTGAATTTCTGCCGATTTCGGGTGAATTGTCACCGATTTGGGGTGAATTTCCGCTGATTTGGGGTGAATTTCCGCCAATTTTGGGTGAATTTACGCGGATTTTGGGTGAATTTACGCGGATTTTGGGTGAATTTACGCGGATTTTGGGTGAATTTACGCGGATTTCGGGTGAATTGTCACCCATTTGGGCTGAATTGTCCCCGATTTTGGGTGAATTTCTGCCAATTTCGTGTGAATTGTCACCGATTTTGGGGGAATTTCCGCGGATTTCGGGTGAATTGTCACCGATTTCGGGTGAACTTCCGCAGATTTTTGGGTGAATTGTCACCAATTTTGGGTGAATTTCCGCTGATTTCGGGTGAATTTCCGCCGATTTTGGGCGAATTTACGCGGATTTTGGGTGAATTTACGCGGATTTCGGGTGAATTGTCACCCATTTGGGCTGAATTGTCCCCGATTTTGGGTGAATTTCCGCCGATTTCGGGTGAATTGTCACCCATTTGGGCTGAATTGTCCCCGATTTCGGGTGAATTGACCCCGATTTTGGGTGAATTTCCGCCGATTTCGGTGTTTTTCCCCCCCCAGGTCCTGCCCCGCCTCGGCCCCGCGGCGCTGCGCGAGCTCGAGCCCCTGCTGGGGGGAGGGGCGGCCCCGCCCTGACCCCGCCCCCTCCGCCGCCTCCCATTGGCTGCTCCCGCATGGCCCCGCCCCCTCCCCGCGCCCCGGCCCCGCCCCCTCGTGGGCGGAGCCTCTTGAGTGACAGCAATAACCCCGCCCCCGAAGGGGGAGGGGCCAATCAAAGCACAAAGCCCCGCCCCCAACAGAGCCCTGACCAATCGCAGCGCTTCCAGCGGGGAGGGGGGCGGGGCCCGGCCTGGCCACGCCCCCTCCCGCCCCTCCCCCCCCGCCGTGGGGGGAGGGGAATAAAGTGGCTTTTCCCACGTGGGGGAGGGGCCGAGCCTCGTCTGTGGGGGAGGGGAATGGGGGGGGGGGGGCTGGGGGGAGCTGGGGACCCCCGAGTGACCCCGAGTGACCCCTGAGTGCCCCCTGAGTGACCCCGAGTGACCCCTGAGTGACCCCTGAGTGACCCCTGAGTGACCCCGAGTGACCCTGAGTGACCCCTGAGTGACCCCGAGTGACCCCTGAGTGAGCTCTGAGTGACCCCTGAGTGAGCCCTGAGTGAGCTCTGAGTGAGCTCTGAGTGACCCCTGAGTGACCCCTGAGTGACCCTTAGTGACCCCTGAGTGACCCTGAGTGACCCTGAGTGACCCCCGAGTGACCCCTGAGTGACCCTGAGTGACCCCGAGTGACCCCTGAGTGACCCCGAGTGACCCCTGAGTGACCCCCGAGTGACCCCTGAGTGACCCCTGAGTGACCCTTGAGTGACCCCTGAGTGACCCCTGAGTGACCCCTGAGTGACCCTGAGTGACCCCGAGTGACCCCTGAGTGACCCTGAGTGACCCCGAGTGACCCCGAGTGGCCCCTGAGTGACCCCTGAGTGACCCCTGAGTGACCCTGAGTGACCCCGAGTGACCCCTGAGTGACCCCGAGTGACCCCTGAGTGACCCTGAGTGACCCCGAGTGACCCCTGAGTGACCCCCGAGTGACCCCCGAGTGACCCCTGAGTGACCCTGAGTGACCCTGAGTGACCCCGAGTGGCCCCTAAGTCTCGGAGTCCCCCCAGTGGCCCCTGGGACCCCCAAGTGTCCCCCAAATTGTCCCCCGAGGGTCCCCAGAGCCCCCCCAAGTCTCCGAGACCCCCCCGAGTGACCCCAAATTGTCCCCAGAGCCCCCCCGGAGCCCCCCAAGTCTCTGGGCCCCCCAAGTGTCCCCCAAGTGTCCCCCTGAGACCCCCAAATGTCCCCCAAATGTCCCCCGAGGGTCCCCAGAGCCCCCCAAGTCTCTGAGACCCCCAAGTGTCCCCAAGTGTCCCCTGAGCCCCCCAAGTGTCTGAAGCCCCCAAATGTCCCCCAAGTGTCCCCCTGAACCCCCCGAGTGTCCCCCAAATGCCCCCCGAGGGTCCCCAGAGCCCCCCAAGTGTCCCCCAAGTCTCTGAGACCCCCCAAGTGTCCCTCGAGCCCCCCGAGTGTCCCCAAGAGCCACCTGAGCCCCCCCAGAGACCCCCAAGTACCTGAGACCCCCCAGTGTCCCCAAATTGTCCCCTGAGCCCCCAAATTGTCCCCTGAGCCCCCCCAAGTGTCTGAACCCCCCAAATGTCTCCCAAGTGTCCCCCAAGTGTCCCCCTGAGCCCCCCAAGTGACCCCCAAATGTCCTCCGAGGGTCCCCAGAGCCCCCCGAGTGTCCCCAAGAGCCACCTGAGCCCCCAGATTGTCACCTGAGCCCCCCTAGAGCCCCCCAAGTACCTGAGACCCCCAAGTGTCCCCCAGAGGGTCCCCCAAATGTCCCCCCGTGCCCTCGAGCCCCCCGAGTGTCCCCAAATTGTCCCCTGAGCCCCCCAAATGTCCCCTGAGCCCCCCAAGTGTCCTCTGAGCCCCCCAAATGTCTGAAGCCCCCGAGTATCCCCCAAATGTCCCCCGAGGGTCCCCAGGGCCCCCCAAGTCTCTGAGACCCCCGAGTGTCCCCAAATTGTCCCCTGAGCCCCCCAAGTGTCCCCCAAATTGTCCCCCGAGGGTCCCCAGAGCCCCACAAGTCTCCGAGACCCCCCAAGTGTCCCCAAGTGTCCCCCAGAGCCCCCCAAGTGTCCCTCGAGCCCCCCGAGTGTCCCCAAGCGCCACCTGAGCCCCCAAATTGTCACCTCAGCCCCCCCAGAGCCCCCCAAGTACCTGAGACCCCCAAGTGTCCCCCAGAGCCCCCCAAATGTCCCCCCGTGCCCTCGAGCCCCCCAAGTGTCCCCTGAGCCCCCCAAGTGTCCCCTGAGCCCCCGAGTGTCCCCCAAATGCCCCCCGAGGGTCCCCAGAGCCCCCCAAGTGTCCCCCAAGTCTCTGAGACCCCCCGAGTGTCCCCCAGAGCCCCCCAAATGTCCCCCCGTGCCCTCGAGCCCCCCGAGTGTCCCCAAGTGTCCCCTGAGCCCCCCAAATGTCTGAACCCCCCAAGTGTCCCCCAAGTGTCCCCCGAAGGTCCCCAGAGCCCCCCAAGTGCCCCCCAAGTCTCCGAGACTCCCGAGTGACCCCAAATTGTCCCCTGAGCCCCCCCAAGTGTCTGAACCGCCCAAGTATCCCCCAAATGTTCCCAGAGGGTCCCCAGAGCCCCCCAAGTCTCCGAGACCCCCCAAAGTGTCCCCAAATTGTCACCTGAGCCCCCCCAGAGCCCCCCAAGTCTCTGAGACCCCCGAGTGTCCCCCAAATGTCCCCCGAGTGTCCCCCAGAGCCCCCCAAATGTCCCCCCGTGCCCTCGAGCCCCTCGAGTGTCCCCAAGTGTCCCCCCGTGCCCCCCAAGTGTCCCCTGAGCCCCCTGAGCCCCCCAAATGTCTGAAGCCCCCAAGTGTCCCCCAAATGTCCCCCGAGGGTCCCCAGGGCCCCCCAAGTCTCTGAGACCCCCCAGTGTCCCCAAATTGTCCCCTGAGCCCCCCAAGTGTCCCCCAAATGTCCCCCGAGTGTCCCCGGAGCCCCCCGAGTGTCCCCAAGCGCCACCTGAGCCCCCAAATTGTCCCCTGAGCCCCCCCAGAGCCCCCCAAGTACCTGAGACCCCCAAGTGTCCCCCAGAGCCCCCCAAATGTCCCCCCGTGCCCTCGAGCCCCCCGAGTGTCCCCAAGTGCCACCTGAGCCCCCCAAATTGTCCCCAGAGCCCCCCAAGTCTCTGAGACCCCCAAGTGTCCCCCAAATGTCCCCCGAGGGTCCCCAGAGCCCCCCAAGTGCCCCCCAAGTCTCCGAGACTCCCGAGTGACCCCAAATTGTCCCCTGAGCCCCCCCAGAGCCCCCCAGAACCCCCCGAGTGTCCCCAGAGCCCCCCAAGCCCCCCCCGATCCCCCCAAGTGCCCCCAGAGCCCCCCAAGTGCCCCCAGAGCCCCCCAAGTGTCCCCAGAGACCCCCGAGTGTCCCCTAGAACCCCCCGAGCCCCCCAAGTGTCCCCAGAGCCCCCCAAGTGCCACCTGAGCCCCCCAAGTGTCCCCCAGAGCCCCCCAAGTGCCCCCCGAGCCCCCCGAGTGTCCCCCAGAGCCTCCCAAGTGCCCCCAGAGCCCCCCAAGCCCCCCCCGAGCCCCCCAAGTGCCCCCAGAGCCCCCCAAGTGCCACCTGAGCCCCCCGAGTGTCCCCCAGAGCCTCCCAAGTGCCCCCAGAGCCCCCCAAGCCCCCCCCGAGCCCCCCAAGTGCCCCCAGAGCCCCCCAAGTGCCACCTGAGCCCCCCCCGAGCCCCCCCCGCCCCCCCCGGGCCCCCCCGCGGTTTTTGGGGTCCCTCCCCCCCCATTTCCC
Organism: Aphelocoma coerulescens; assembly: GCF_041296385.1. Taxonomy (NCBI): domain Eukaryota; kingdom Metazoa; phylum Chordata; class Aves; order Passeriformes; family Corvidae; genus Aphelocoma; species Aphelocoma coerulescens. Next base: position 6,500 of record NW_027183650.1, on the reverse strand, counting down.
CCCCTTCGCCCCTCCCCCCCCCGATTTGCGTCACAGGAAGGGGCCCGGGTGGGGGAGGGGCGGCCCGGACCCCTCGGGTGCCCCCGGGGGGGGGAGGGGCAGGAAGGGGGGAGGGGCGGCTCCGGAAGGGGGGAGGGGCGGCTCCGGACACCTGGTTCCTTCCTGAGGGGGGGAGGGGCGGGGGGGGCACCCCCCAAGGGGCGCCGGTGGCACGCGGCCCCTCCCCCACCCCGGCCACGCCCGGCCGGACAGCGCTGACCAGTGCCGGACACCAGTGACACCAGTGCACACCAGTGACACCAGTGCCGGACACCAGTGACACCAGTGACACCAGTGACACCAGTGCCGGACACCAGTGACACCAGTGACACCAGTGACACCAGTGCCGGACACCAGTGACACCAGTGCACACCAGTGACACCAGTGTTGGACATCGCTGACCAGTGCCGGACACCAGTGACCAGTGCCGGACACCAGTGACACCAGTGCTGGACACCAGTGACACCAGTGCACACCAGTGACTCCAGTGCTGGACATCGCTGACCAGTGACACCAGTAAACACCAGTGACCAGTGACAGCAGTGACCAGTGACAGCAGTGACCAGTGCCGGACACCAGTGACACCAGTGCACACCAGTGACACCCGTGCTGGACATCACTGACCAGTGACACCAGTAAACACCAGTGACCAGTGACAGCAGTGACCAGTGACAGCAGTGACCAGTGCTGGACACCAGTGACACCAGTGACACCAGTGACACCAGTGGCATCCCGGCCGGACATCACTGACCAGTGACACCAGTGACACCAGTGCCGGACACCAGTGACACCAGTGCTGGACATCGCTGACCAGTGCCAGACACCAGTGACCAGTGACACCAGTGACACCAGTGACCAGTGACACCAGTGACATCCCGGCTGGACATCACTGACCAGTGCCGGACACCACTGACACCAGTGTTGGACACCAGTGACACCAGTAAACACCAGTGACATCCTGGCTGGACGGCGCTGACCGGTGACACCAGTGACCGGTGACACCAGTGACACCAGTGACACCAGTGCTGGACATCACTCACCAGTGCTGGCCACCAGTGACACCAGTAAACACCAGTGACATCCTGGCCGGACAGCACTGACCAGTGACACCAGTGACACCAGTGACACCTGGCTGGACACCAGTGACACCAGTGACCAGTGACACCAGTGACACCAGTGACACCAGTGACACCTGGCTGGACACCAGTGACCAGTGACACCAGTGACACCAGTGACACCAGTGACACCTTGGCCAGACACCGATGACCAGTGGTGGACACCAGTGACATTGGTGTCACCAGTGACCAGTGACCAGCACTACCAGTGCCAGCAGTGACCAGTGCTCCCAGTGTCACCAGTGACCATCATCACCAGTTCCACCAGTGACCTGTGCCACCAGTGACCACTGACCAGCACTCCCAGTGTCACCAGTGACCATCACCACCAGTTCCACCAGTGACCTGTGCCACCAGTGACCAGCGTTCCCAGTGACCACTGACCAGCACTCCCAGTTCCACCAGTGACCTGTGCCACCAGTGACCACTGACCAGCACTCCCAGTTCCACCAGTGTCCAGTGCCACCGGTGACCAGTGACCAGCACCACTGGTGACCACTGACCAGCACCACCAGTGACCAGCACCACCAGTGACCAGTGCCACCAGCGCCATCAGTGCCCAGTGACCAGTGCCACCAGTGACCACTGACCAGCACTCCCAACACCACCAGTGACCAGTGACCAGTGCTCCCAGTGCCACCGGTGACCACTGACCAGCACTCCCAGTGCTACCACTGACCAGCACCAGCAGCGACCAGCAACCAGTGCCACCAGTGCCACCAGTGCCACCAGTTCCACCAGTGCCCGCTGACCAGTGCCACCGGCGCCCGCTGACCGGCGCCCGCTGCCCAGTGCCACCAGTGCCCAGTGGCCGCGGATGGCACCGGGGGGGTGGCACTGGGGCCCGGTGGCCGCGCTGGCCGCGGTGGCCCTGGGGGTGACGGGCTGGGGGCTCCTGGTGGCCGCGGTGGCCGAGGGCGTGTGGGGGATGGGCGGGGGCCAGAGCAGCGCGGTCACCCCGGTCATCTTCACCCGCGGGCTCTGGGCCGACTGCGGCACCGATGCCAGCGGGGTCACCTCGTGTGTGCCACTGGTGTCACTGGTCACCCTGCCCGGTACGGGGACTGGGGGGACTGGGGGGACTGGGGGGAACTGGGGGGACTGGGGGGACTGGGGACAGGGGGGACAGGGGGGATTGGGGACACTGGGGGGACATTGGGGTCACCTCGTGTGTGCCCCTGGTGTCACTGGGCACCCTGCCCGGTACGGGGACTGGGGGGACTGGGGGGAACTGGGGGGAACTGGGGACAGGGGGGATTGGGGACAGTGAGGGGACATTGGGGTCACCTCGTGTGTGCCCCTGGTGTCACTGGGCACCCTGCCCGGTACGGGGACTGGGGGGACTGGGGGGAACTGGGGACACTGGGGGGACTGGGGGGACAGGGGGGAACTGGGGGGAACTGGGGGGACTGGGGGGACTGGGGGGAACTGGGGGGACAGGGGGGAACTGGGAACAGGGGGGAACTGGGGGGATTGGGGACAGTGAGGGGACATTGGGGTCACCTCGTGTGTGCCCCTGGTGTCACTGGGCACCCTGCCCGGTACGGGGACTGGGGGGACTGGGGGGAACTGGGGGGACTGGGGACACTGGGGGGACTGGGGGGAACTGGGGGGAACTGGGGGGAACTGGGGACAGGGGGGACAGGGGGGATTGGGGGGACTGGGGGGACTGGGGGGACATTGGGGGGATTGGGGACACTGGGGGGGACTTGGGGTCACCTCGTGTGTGCCCCTGGTGTCACTGGGCACCCTGCCCGGTACGGGGACTGGGGGGGACTGGGGGGAACTGGGGGGAACTGGGGACAGGGGGGATTGGGGACAGTGAGGGGACATTGGGGTCACCTCGTGTGTGCCCCTGGTGTCACTGGGCACCCTGCCCGGTACGGGGACTGGGGGGACTGGGGGGAACTGGGGACACTGGGGGGACTGGGGGGACAGGGGGGAACTGGGGGGAACTGGGGGACTGGGGGGACTGGGGGGAACTGGGGGGACAGGGGGGGAACTGGGAACAGGGGGGGAACTGGGGGGATTGGGGACAGTGAGGGGACATCGGGGTCACCTCGTGTGTGCCCCTGGTGTCACTGGGCACCCTGCCCGGTACGGGGACTGGGGGGGACTGGGGGGAACTGGGGGACTGGGGACACTGGGGGGACTGGGGGGAACTGGGGGGAACTGGGGGGAACTGGGGACAGGGGGGACAGGGGGGATTGGGGGGACTGGGGGGACTGGGGGGACATTGGGGGGATTGGGGACACTGGGGGGACATTGGGGGTCACCTCGTGTGTGCCCCTGGTGTCACTGGGCACCCTGCCCGGTACGGGGACTGGGGGGACTGGGGGAACTGGGGGGACTGGGGGGAACGGGGGGGAACTGGGAACAGGGGGGACAGGGGGGATTGGGGACGGGGGGGACATTGGGGTCACCTCGTGTGTGCCACTGGTGTCACTGGGCACCCGGCCCGGTACGGGACTGGGGACACTGGGAGGACTGGGGGGACTGGGGGGACAGGGGGAACTGGGGGGAACTGGGAACTGGGGGGGACAGGGGGGATTGGGGACTGGGGGGACTGGGGGGAACGGGGGGGAACTGGGAACAGGGGGGACAGGGGGGATTGGGGACTGGGGGGGACATTGGGGTCACCTCGTGTGTGCCCCTGGTGTCACTGGGCACCCTGCCCGGTACGGGGACTGGGGACACTGGGAGGACTGGGGGGGACTGGGGGGAACTGGGGACTGGGGGGACTGGGGGGACTGGGGGGAACTGGGGGGACTGAGGACACTGGGGACATTGAGGGGACATCGGGAGGCTCGGCGGACAGGGATGGATGGACAGGGGGGACATTGGGGACACGTCAGTGAGAGGGTGGGGGGACACTGGGGACAGGGGGGACATTGGGGGGACATTGGGGACAGAGGGGACTGGGGACACTGGGGGGACGGGGGGACATTGGGGACATGGGGGAGGGGGGACAGGAAGGGACAGGGGGACATTGGGGATGGGGGACACTGGGGGGGGATTGGGGACAGGGAGGACGGGGGGGACATTGGGGGGGATTGGGGGGACATTGGGGACATTGGGGGGATGGGGACATTGGGGGGACATTGGGGGGACATTGGGGACAGGGGGGACATTGGGGGGACATTGGGGGACATTGGGGGGACATTGGGGGGATTGGGGACATTGGGGACAGGGAGAGGACGGGGGACATGGGGGAGGGGGGGACAGGAAGGGACAGGGGGACATTGGGGACATTGGGGACAGGAAGGACAGGGGGTGGGGGATGGGGGGGACAGGGGGGACATCAGTGACAGGACAGGGCCGGGAGGGGACAGGAAGGGACAGGGGGACACTGGGGGGACACTGGGGGGGACATTGGGGGGACATTGGGGGGACATTGGGGACGTCACTGGAGGGCCGGGGGGGACACTGGGGCCGGGGGGATGGGGGGGACAGGGATGGGGACAGGGGGGGGGACGGGGGGGACACTGGGGAGACACTGGGGGGACACTGGGGGGACATTGGGGTGGCATTGGGGGGGTGACATCGGGTACACCGGAGGAGGGACATTGAGGACATTGGGGTGACCTTGGGGGTGACACGGGGGAGATGGGGACATCGGGGGAGACCGGGGGGGACATTGGGGACATTGGGGGGACATTGGGTGACCTTGGGGTGGCACCGGGGGGGATTGGGGACATCGGGGGACACCGGAGGGACATTGGGGACATCAGCGGGACATTGGGGTGACCTTGGGGTGCTGGGGAGGGTGACACTGGGGGGAGGGGGGGTGACGCCGCTGTGACACTGAGGTGACCTTGGGGGGACCTTGGGGTGACACCGGGGGGGACATTGGGGACATTGGGGGGACATTGGGGTGACCTTGGGGTGACACAGGGGGGGTGGGGACATTGGGGACACTGGGGGGACATTGGGGACCTTGGGGACATTGGGGACATTGGGGTGACCTTGGGGTGCCGGGGAGGGTGACACTGGGGGGGGTGACATTGGGGACACCGGGGGGACATTCGGGACATTGGGGTGACCTTGGGGTGACACTGGGGTGACACTGGGGGGGTGCTGGTGACACCGGGGACACTGGGGGGACATTGGGGGGACACTGGGGGGACATTGGGGTGACACCGGGGGGCCGGGGGGGACATTGGGGACAGGGAGGGACAGGGGGGAGGGGGGACCTTGGGGGGACATCGGGGTGACCTTGGGGTGACACCGGGGGGGATGGTGACATTGGAGACACCGGAGGGGGGACATTGGGGACCTTGGGGGGACCTTGGAGTGGCACCGGGGGATATTGGGGACATTGGGGGGGACATCGGGGTGACCTTGGGGTGCCGGGGGGGTGACACGGGAGGAGGGGGGGGTGTGACAGTGCTGTGACACTGAGGTGACCTTGGGGTGACCTTGGGGCGACACTGGGGGGGTGCTGGTGACATCGGGGACACCGGGGGGACACCGGGGGGACATTGGGGGGACATTGGGGTGACCTTGGGGACATTGGGGACATTGGGGACATTGGGGACATTGGGGACGTCACTGGGGGGCCGGGGGGGACATTGGGGACAGGGAGGGACAGGGGGGAGGGGGGACATTGGGGGGACATCGGGGTGACCTTGGGGTGACACCGGGGGGGGGATGTTGTGACATTGGAGACACCGGAGGGACATTGGGGGGACACTGGAGGGACATTGGGGGGACATTGGGGGGACACTGGGGTGCTGGGGGGGTGACACGGGGGGTGACACGGGGGGTGACACGGGGGGGGGATGGTGACACTGGGGACACCGGAGGGACATTGGGGTGACCTTGGGGTGACACTGGGGTGACACCGGGGGGGTGACATCGGGGACATTGGGGGGGGACCTTGGGGACATTGGGGGGACATCGGGGTGACCTTGGGGACCAGGGGGGTGACACGGGAGGAGGGGGGGTGTGACAGTGCTGTGACACTGAGGTGACCTTGGGGTGACCTTGGGGCGACACCGGGGGGGGTGCTGGTGGCATTGGGGACACCGGGGGGACATTGGGGGGACACTGGGGGGACATTGGGGTGACATTGGGGACATTGGGGACATTGGGGTGACACCGGGGGGCCGGGGGGGACATTGGGGACAGGGAGGGACAGGGGGGAGGGGGGACCTTGGGGGGACATCGGGGTGACCTTGGGGTGACACCGGGGGGGATGGTGACATTGGAGACACCGGAGGGGGGACATTGGGGACCTTGGGGGGACCTTGGAGTGGCACCGGGGGATATTGGGGACATTGGGGGGACATCGGGGGGACCTTGGGGTGCCGGGGGGGTGACACGGGAGGAGGGGGGGCGATGCCG